>NC_045427.1:632987445-633029945 GCF_902635505.1 Sarcophilus harrisii | reverse complement strand
TTCTCTTCTGTCTGAGAAAGAATTCCAGAGAATCAAGAGCAAAAACTCAGAGAAAAAGGAAGCAGTAAATATGGTAGGTCTGGCTGCTTTCCTTAGAATAATGTTTCCACAAGCAACTGACCAATCAGAAAAAGGGGCTGCAGGGGTAGAGGGACTTTTCAGGGCTTGGATGTTACTAAACTAGCTAGGGTGGAGAAAAAAGCTCAAAGAGGAATAGAATCAATTGTTGTTATTATTATCATCATCAATTTTGACTTTAACATCATCACTCTTGGCTGTCCCTAACTTAGGCTGGAAAGGAAAGTGGCTAGAATTTCATTTGAAAATGCCTGGAACATAATGGAGAGTTGATAAATATATGTGGATTAATTTTACTGTAGTTGGTTGCAGGGAATATGGGAAAACTGGGACACTATTGTGACATAAGTTGTGAACTTTAATCCAACCCTCCTGGAGAGCAATTTGGAACTATGCTCAAAGGGCTATAAAACCATGCAAATTCCTAGATACTCCAACACCATTGCTAGGACTCTCTCCCAAAGATAGCCAAAACAAGGGAAAGGACCTATTTGTCCAAAATACTTGTAGCAGCTCTTTTTTCTGGTGGCTAAAAATTGGAAATCAAAAGGATGCCCATCAACTGGGGAACGGCTAAACAATCTATGGGATATGATTGTAATGGAATATCATTGTGCTGTAAGAAACGTTAAGCAGGATGACTTCAGAAAAACTTGGAAAGATCTGTATGAACTGATCCACAGGGAAAATGAACAGAACCAGGAGAATGTTGTACACAGCAATAGTAATATTATTTGATGAGGAACTGGGAACGACTTGGCTATTCTCAACAATACGATGATCCAAGCCAGTCCCAAAGGACTAATGATGAAGTATACTCTCTGCCTCTGGAGAAAGAATTGATGTTGACCAAATAAATACTGAAACATGATATTTTTCATTTTCTTTCCATTTTTTCTTTTATTTGAATCGTGTACAAAATTACTAATCTGGAAATGTTTTACATAATTGCACATATATAGCCTGTATCTGATTGTTTACCATCTAAGAAAGGGGAGAAGAGAGTCAAAATATAGAGTTGGGAATGAAAACTTTTTTTTTATTTAATAGCCTTTTATTTACAGATTATATGTATGGGTAAATTTACAGCATTGACAATTGCCAAACTTCTTGTTCCAATTTTTCCCCTCCTTCCCCCCAACCCCTCCCCCAGGTGGCAGGATGACCAGTAGATGTTAAATATATTAAAGTATAAATTAAATACACAATAAGCATACATGACCAAACCATTATTTTGCTGTACAAAAAGAATTGGACTCTGAAATATTGTACAATTAGCCTGTGAAGGAAATCCAAAATGCAGGTGGGCAAAAATATAGGGATTGGGAATTCAATGTAATGGTTTTTAGTCATCTCCCAGAGTTCTTTCTCTGGGCGTAGCTGGTTCAGTTCATTACTGCTCCATTGGAAATGATTTGCATTGCTGAGGATGGCCAGGTCTATCAGAATTGGCCATCATATAGTATTGTTGTTGAAGTATATAATGATCTCTTGGCCCTGCTCGTTTCACTCAGCATCAGTTCGTGTAAGTCTCTCCAGGCCTCTCTGAAATCATCCTATTGCTCATTTCTTACAGAACAATAATATTCCATAATATTCATATACCACAATTTATTCAACCATTCTCCAATTGATGGGCATCCACTCAGTTTCCAGTTTCTGACCACTACAAAAAGGGCTGTCACAAACATTCAAGCACACATGGGTCCCTTTCCCTTCTTTATAATCTCTTTGGGATATAAGCCCAGTAGTAACACTCCTGGATCAAAGGGTATGCACAGTTTGATAACTTTTTGAGCATAGGAACTGAAAACTTAACTTTTTTAAAAAAAATTTTTGCTATTGTTGGCTTAAGCAGTAATAGGAAGCTATTCCTAAGGGATGAAAGCATCAGCCTTGGACAAATTACTTAACCTCTGTCCTCCCTAATTCCCACAGTCATAAGTTTAATTCCCCAAAGGTCTGGGTTTTTATGATCAGGGTAGCTTTGAACTGGAAGGGACTTTCAAGGCAGCTAGTCCAACCCATTTGAATGGTTTTCTTTACGATATACCAGAAAGGGCATTTACTTCCTCCCAATACAGCCCATTTTCCTTTGAAACAGTTCTAATGACTAGGAAGTTTTTTCCCCTTAACATCAAGATTCTGCATCATCCACCCATTCTTCCTGGATCTCTCTTCTATGAGCCAACCAGAATCTATCCCTTCCCCATGACAGGTCCAGATGCTTGAATCAAATATCATGTTCCCCATACACACATCCCAAGTTTTCTCTTTTCAAGGCTAAATATCTGCAGTTTACTCAAGCAATGCTCATATTCTCTTAATGAAGACTAGGATCTAATTAACATCATGGTAATAATGCTTTTGGATTTCACAGAGCATTGAGCACAGATGCTGGAATATCTGACAATTGAAATGCACAAATTACAAGGAGTCGTGGCTTTAGATTAAGTTCAGTGGGTAGGCACAGAGTCAAAAGAATGGGGAGAGATGCTTTCACCTGGGGAAGCTGAGGTCAAAGCTTCCCAGAGATTCTGTTCCCACGAGAGAGTCTTTGCTGAAGTGGCCCATGGCTCGCTTAAGAAATGCCTCCATGGCTGGTCGCCTAGCAACAAGCATCTCCTCATCTGTGCCTGCTGCTTAATGGGAGACATTTTCCTTGTCTCCCCTGCTTTTATAGAGAATTTTTTCAAAGCCCAGCTCTTTAAATTTTTGACCCAGGAATCTCTTCCTTCCCTGTCCCTAGGTGAGGTGGTTATGACAAAAGAACTGGGACTAAAACATTTGGGTCTCCCCTACCCCACCTCGCTTCAGAAAAAATTATCAAGGGATTTAAAAAAGATAAGGGGGGAGAATGCTAAATAGAGACAGCTTCTAGGCTGTGGTCTAGGAATAGACAAAGAGAGGAAGAGAGGGAAGAACAGTGAGGGTTAGAGTGATGATGATGATAATTCTGATACTTGACATGTACAAAGTGCTTTATACATGCGATAAATAATTGTATGGTAAGGACTATTACTTTTATTCCCATTTTACAGATGCAGAAATTAAGGGGTCAGGTGCCTTGCCTAGCATCACATAGCTAGTCAGTGTTCAAGTCTATTTTCCTTCCTCCAAAGCCAGTTTTCTCTCTACTGTCTTCTATCACACACAGTTTAATGAGTGCTAAGGCAGGAGCAGCAGTGGGCACCTGAACCTTTAATGGAATCATGTCAACCCAATTTTCTGCTTCCACAAGGTCACACCAATATCAAGGGATGTAAGAAAGATGAGAGAGAATGTTAAGAAGAGGCAGCTTCGAGATTGTACCTAACAATCACCCCAGTGCAGTAATCTCACACCGTAGTCATGGGAATCTGTTATGATATTTGAGGGGCTTCAGGAGACAGAGACCAAAAAAAATCCAATTTCATCTGACAGGTTAAGCTGATATTAGGCATTTTTCTCTTTTAATCAGTAGAGAGCCAATATTATTCAGCATTCAACGTATATTCATTTATTCAACAATATTCATTAAACTTCTGCTGTGAACAGTACTCCGTACGCAATTCATGGTCCCTGCTTTCATGGAGCTAATGTTCTAATAAAGGATACGATGTCAACACAAAGTATTCCAATATTACATGATATTGTAAAAAAAAAAAAATGGAAGCTCCCTGAAGGGAAGCACCACCTCACATTTGTACTTATATTTCCAGGGTCTAGCACATAGTAAGTGCTTAATCAGTACTTGTTAAAATTGAAACAGAAATAAGCGCATCAGAGAGTATCACAGGAGGGCTGAGGGGGAAAGTCATCACATACAAGGAGGATGGCAAAGCTTAATGGAAGGGTAAGGCCTTTGAGCTGAACATTAAATTAGGATTGGGAGATTAAAAGGGGTGGTTATTCTGCACATGGACAGAATTGAGCATACTGGAAGGGATGCTGGTTTTGCTAGCTCTGTGACTTTTCAGTTTCCTCAGCTATAAAATAGATGTTCTAAAACCTGTGCCGCCTAGTTCACTAAGCTGGTGTGAGAAAAGTGCTTTGGATCCTGAAATTTGCTGGGGGGAGGCAGTTGGAGGGGGGTTGAGCAGTTGGGAGGGAGAAGGAGGAGCTGTCCAGGGTGGCTGGATGTAGGCTGCACTGAGAGATATAATATAAGGTAAAGACAAGGATGTATATACCAAGAAATGGCACAACCAAATACAGGAAGTGATTATAATGGACTTTCTGGGCTATAAGGAATAATGGATGTGAAGAATTCAAAGAGAAACACATACACAAAAAAACTTAAAGGAACTGATACAAAAGTGAAGTAAGCAGAACCAGGGAAGGGGATTCATAACAACTAAAACAATATAGAAATGGAAATAATATCCAACAAAAATGAACACTGATAATGTTTGAATTCAATATCATATCATATATATCAATATCAATATCATATAATATTGAAATACTTTGTGTTGACATCGTATCCCTTATTAGAACATTAGCTCCATGAAAGCAAGGACCATTTAATGAATAATAATTATTATCCTTAATAATAATTTAATGAATATTTGTTGAATAAATGAATATATGTGTTGAATGCTGAATAATACTGGCTCTCTACTGATTAAAAGAGAAATAATATCCAAAAAAAAAAAACAAAACAGTGAAATGGTTCAAACTAGTTCCAATTGTTTAATAATGAAAAGAGTCAGCTACAGCCAGAGAGAGAACTATGGGAAATGAGTGTGGATCACACCATAGCATTTCCATTCTTTCTGTTATTGTCAGCTTGCATTTTTGTTTTCCTTCTTGGGTTTTTTCCTTTTTTTCTAGATCTGATTTTTCTTGTGCAGCAAGATAACTGTATAACTATGTATATGTATACTGGATTTAACACATACTTTAGCATATTTCACATGTATTGGGCTATCTGCCATCTAGTGGATGGGGTGGAGGAAAAGAGGGGAAAAGTTGGAACAGAAGGTTTTGCAAGGGTCAATGTTGAAAAATTACCCATGTATATGTTTTGCAAATAAAAACTATAATAAAAAATAAATAAAATAAAAATAAACACTGTATTATTATAATGACCCAAGTCTGACCCTAAGGAAAAGTAGAAAAAAATGAACCTGCTTTCCTTCTTGGCAAAGGTGGGGTACTATGGATGTGGAACACTGGATACCTCGATTGATGTGTTGGTTAGTTTTGCTGAATTGGATCCTTTCTCTCTTTCTCTTTTTAATTCTGTATAATAAGGGACAGTTTGAGTGATGATGGAGAAAAGAGATGTATATTATTTGAAAATGTGAGTTATGAAAAATAAAAAATAGCAATAAAAATATTTTTTTTTATGGAAGAAATTTCAGTCCAGGTTGTGGAGAGCCTTGAGTCCTAGGCTAAAGATTTGAAATGTGTTTAGGAGGCAGTAGAGGATTCCATAAGATATTTTGAGCAGAGGAAAGATCACGGGAGACTTTGGGATCTTTGGGACCCCAACACTTCCCATACAGAAGCAGTCATGCAGCTTAAACCCCATTTTCCAACCCTCAGCCTGGTGCCTCCAACATGGCTAGTACTTGACAACGATATCCAGAGCGAATGAAGGAGTTTTGTAATAACTGGCAGAGAGAATTGCCTGTGTGTCTCAGGAAGCCCAGAGAGTCAGTGAGCTGCCTGTTTCTTTCTCACTTTTAGAACCAGGGGAGGAGAAGCGAGGATTGCCGGCCAGACAGACTGTGCCTACCTAGTGTTTTGACCTAAAACCGGCAGAAAGACGACCACACTGGCACTTTCATTAGGCCAGCCTTGGGGATTCTCTGCTTCTAATTCTGGGTCCTACGGAGCCACTCTTTCCACCGATGCCAGCCTCAAAGGCTGCAACACGCCCAAAATGTAGCCGGCTTCCCTTCAATTCGTGGGTGACAGACCCGTACTGTGTTATTATCTAAATATTTTTATAAAACTTCAGCTTGTTCCACCTCTTGGGGGCAGTGACTCCATAAACTCACTAACAAGAGACACTTTCTTTTATGTCTTCTAAATCTTTTCCTTTCAGCCTTAAAGAAGGACCCACAGTCCTGTGTTTGGGGAAGGATGCCGTGGGCATCCTCCCTGTGCCTCTGGATGGGCCCAAATGGGAAAGATTGAGCATCTGGGGTGAAGACAAATTTGGAGTTCTCAAGGTAGAATCTGTTCTGATGGGAACTTACCCAGCATGCAATCTGAATGCAGAGGGTACATTGGATTTCAGGAAGGTGACCCAGAGGGATAAGGAATGTCATACACAATTTAGGAAGCTCAGAGACAAGCTTGGAAAATGCCCCCATTTTAAAAAGAATGAAACCAATGTACCAAGGTCACAAAGCTAGAAAAGGAAAGAGTTAGAATGTGAATCTAGCTCCATTTCTCTCCACTACCCCACGCTGCTTCTAACTTCACTACTCATATATTTATTTTCAATTTTATCTTCAGTTGCAAATTCTCCTACTATTTCTCCTACTAAGGGAAGCAATTAAAATTTTATTTAAAATGTCAACAAATATTTATTATTTGTTGTTGTTTTCAATTATGTCCAACTCTTCGTGACCCCATTTGGGATTTTCTTAGCAAAAATACTGGACTGGTTTGCCATTGCTTTCTCCAGCTCTTTTTACAGGTGAGGAAACTGAGGCACACAGAGTTAAATGACTTGCTCATGATCACACAGCTAGAAGTATCTCAGTATGTATCTTCCTGACTCCAGGCCCACTGTACTACCCAGCTGCCTCTAATGTTATTATGCCCTTAATAAATATCAGGTACTGAAGTGGGCAGCCAGCATCCAAATACAAAAATAAAACAGGCTTTTCTCTCAAGGAGCTTACATTTTGATTGAGGGTGACAACGTAACCTGTTTAACCACTAGCAGTTGTGGGGCTAACAGGCACTTGCCTTGAGTGAGGGGAAGTGAAGGTTCTCAAGCAGAACTTTGGAGAAAACCAGGAATTCCGAGGGACAGAGGGGAGGAGGGGGAACATCCCAGCCTGTGCCACAGTCTGGATGGGAGAAGGACTGCTGAAGGTGAGGAGCAATGAGGACCAATGGCACACGCTCCAAATCAGGGTTTGGTTTGTGCTTTGTTCATTACGTAGACTTAAGAAATGACATGGGCGGCTAGGGGACACCTAAGCCTGGAATCAGGAAGGCTCATCTTCCGGTGTTCAAGTCTGGCCTGTGCACTCCCTAGCTTGTGACCCTGAGCAATATTTGACCCTGTGTGCCTCAGCTTCCTCACCTGTACAAATGACCTGGAGAAGGAGATCTTAGCCAAAAAATCCCAAATGATATCACAGAAAGTCGGATTCAACTAAAAGGACTCAACAACACTTTCCTCGTCTCTAAAGCAGAGAATTGGACCAAATGACTTCTAGCTGATGTTCCACCTGTGAGCACGTTGTGATGTTTGTGGTGGGGATAGTGGTCTTATTACAAACACATCAGTTCTGTAATGACATCCTACAGCACTCAGTTCAATGCCCTGCATAAAATAGGAGCTTAATAAAAATTCATCGACTGACTAACTGACCTCCAGGGGTATGTTAGTGGTGCTGGACACTAGGGACTTAGCTGCCTGGGATAATACCTCATTTGAGAAGAGGCCTATGGGAAAAAAAAAGTCTTCAATAGTATTGTTCCAGAGTAGACTCCATTCATTAGACCGTATATCATTCAAGACCATCCAGTCGTTACAATCCAAACTCATCATTTCACAAGTGGGAAGGCAGTGGCTGAGGTTACACAGTGAATTTGTACCAAAACTGGCCCTAGACTCTGGGCCTGGCCCCAGTTCATTGTGTTTTTGGTCTTGCTGAACTCTTTTTACTGATCCCCTCACAGCCAGAACTGTTTTCCCCCTTTTTTATTGCAATAGTTGGGATGAGCCGCCATTAACCCCAATGAAGGCCTCTCTCTGGGCACTTTGTAAAATCAGACAGAGGCCTGGCTTCTGGGTTAGTGTCTTCAAGCACCACCCTTTACTGTGACTGTGATAACAGCTGATTCCTGATTAATTTTAATTAATGTTATTATAGTAGCTATTATTGTTAATCATAACATTATTAAATAACATTTTTAGAGTGCTTACGATGTGCCAGGTAATCTCACCATAGAACTGGTTGTTGACAGAAGAAATAAGCAGGTGACCCTGGGAAAAACATCTTTGTCTGAGCGGGGTACCACTGACCAAGTTAGACACCACAGCGTCTTCAAGACCCCTTTGTGGCTGTGGTTGCTGGCTATGTGGGAAGTTGCCAGCGAGTATAAAATAATAAAAAATATATAATAATAAATAGAAACAAATAAGAAAATAAGAACTTTGTCCTCTAAGCCTCAGTTTCCCCCTTGGTAAAATGAGAATGTTGAATTAGAACACACCTAAATTTTGTTCTAGTTTTAAAATGTAGGAGCCTATGAACCCTGGGACAATCAGCCCGAAAGTTGGCTGAGGGTTTAAAAATAGAGAATAGCCATGAACTGATCAACCCTCTCTGGATCACTAGCGGCAGCTGGGACAATATCTTCTGAGCCCTTCCTCGTTCTCTTCCTAGTTCTTGTGTCAGGGGCCACTGGACCCCAAGATCCACTTCAAGAGAAGCGCTGCTTGCGGGTCTCAGAACCTAGAGCCGAAAGCTCCTCGGTCCAGCTGTATTTCTTAACTTCTGATTGCTGGTGATTTTTTTAAATGTGATCAGTTGACAAAGAGCAGCATAAAAGCCACAGTTCCTCCATGGAAGCAGGCCAGGATCGTGGGAAGGGAAGATAAAGGAGAACAGAAGAGCAGCTTTGAGAAAATGAGCAGTGAAAGGGAAACATGAGGATGCTTTATTAGCTGAGCATAAAAGGAGGGGCCCAAGTAGCTGCTGAGCCAGCGGCCCCAGGTGCCCAGGGACTGAGCAGATCCAGCTGGGGCTCAAACACGCCTTAGGGGCTCCTGACTCATGTTCTGCAGAGATGCAGCTTTGATTTCTCCATCTTCCTCTTTCTCCCCTTCCCTCCTCCCTTTTCAGAACATAGAACTTTGTCATTCATGGCCAGGGACCTTTGTGAGGGGTTCACAGAAGGGATGCAGGAAGGGGAGACGTGGACTTGGAAGGAGCAAAGAGTCTCAGAGCCCACAAAGGACCCTGGGAGATGGATGTTGAGGAGAAGATGCTCAGACAGGCTGGCTCATGGGTCTACTTGAAAGAAACTAGGGCACTCCTGATAGCAATCAAGCAGGGGCCTAATGGGGAATGGAGGCTGTTCTTCCCTGTCTGGTTTCATTTCATGAGGAAATAACCTTTTACAGTTGTTGGGCACTCTGAACCTTTCCCCATTTTCATAACATGTAGACTTCTGGGATGTCAGAACTGAAAAGAAATTTTAGAATATCAAATTTCAGAACTGGAAGGTGCCTTAGAATCTAGAACCTAGAACACCAGAGCTGTGAGGTACTTTAGTGGAAGTATCTTTTAGAACCCAGAATGTCAGACATGGAAATACCCTTAGAACCTATGATTAAGAATGGCAGAGTTGAGAGGGACCTTAGAACATAACATGTTAAAAGTGGGAGGCACCTTAAAACTTAAACATAGAATGTCAGAACTGGAAATGCCCTTAGAACATAAACTATCAGATCTAGAAATGGTCTTGGAAAACAGAACATAGAGAATATCAAACTGGAAAGCCCACAGAACATAGAATGCCTGAACTGAGAGGCACCTTAAAATCTAGAATCTAGAATGGCAGATATGATAGGGACCTCAGAATATAAAAAGTTAGAGCTACAAGAGACTTTTAAATAGAATGTCAGAATAAGGTGTGTAATTATGACTTCAGAGGTCAGATAGTTAAGGACGTGCACTGCTTCTTGTCACAAAAGTGGTAGATTATGGGTATAAAATTTGACATATGTTTCCAGACACACAAAGACACTGATTTTCTTTGCTCAGATCTACTCATTTATGAGAAGGTAGAAATCAGTGGTTGGGGTAGACAGGGAAGCATTGGGTAATAGTGATATAAAAAAAATAAAGGGAAAGGAAGGAAAGAAGGGAATAAGGAAAGGAGGGAAGGAGAAAGAAAGAAAATAAGGGAGGAAGGCAGGGAGAAAGGAAGGAAGGAAGGAGGGAAGGAAGGAAGGAAGGAAGGAAGGAAGGAAGGAAGGAAGGAAGGAAGGAAGGAAGGAAGGAAGGAAGGAAGGAAGGAGGGAGGGAGGGAGGGAGGAGGAAGGGAGGGAAGGAAGGAAGGAAGGAAGAGAGGGAGGAAGGGAGAGAGGGAGGGAGGGAGGGAGGGAGGGAAGGAGGAAGGAAAGGAGGAAGGAAAGAAGGAAGGAAGGAAGGGAGAGAGGGAGGAAGGGAGAGAGGGAGGGAGGGAAAGCCAAAATATTAGTTTCAAGGAACCTTTGAGATCATATGATATAATCCATCCCTATCACTATCCCCTGCCAATTTTATAGATGAAGATACTGAGATCAGAAAGAAGTGAAATGATTTGCCCAGGTTGCAAATAATAAAGCCATTATCCACAGGCATTCTCTCAATCCTCTCTGACTTCTCTGCGGCACTGGACACTTCCCTCCTCCTCCCCCTGGACGCTCACTCATTCTTTGCCTTCCTGCTGCCTCTCTCTACCTGCTCTTCCTCAGTCCCCTTTGCTGGATCATTACTTGTATCATACCTTTGACTTTGGTACACCTAAAGACTATTAAACTCAACTCTTCTCTCCTTCTTAATGACTTCCCCAAGTTTGATCATCTTCTTTTTGCAAGTGATGACTTCCTGAAGTCCAGGTCAGCGCTGCCTACTGCCCAGCTAGACATCTCAATCCCATTAGCTGCCCATTAATGACAGTGAAGACTATTTAGAGTTTCCTCAACCCATGAGTACTTGGAAAATTTCTTAACAATACTTATAATAATCATACTTGATGCATGCAAAATAAATATCATAATCTCCATGTGACAGATGGGGACCCTAATACTTAAAGGCCTCAAATCAAACATCAATCAACAGGCATTTATTAAGCGCCTACTAAGGGTCACTGAATTGAGTTTCGGGGATGCAGAAAGAAGTGAAACTGTCCTTGCCTCTAAGAAGCTTACATTCTATTGGGAAAGACTACACGTACAATATTTCCATATTTTAGAATAGTATATATATATATATATATATATATATATATATATATATTTTACCTCATATTAAATATGAGATAAAATGGTCAGGATCACCAGTAAGTAGCTTGACAAGGAGGAAGGAATGGGAAAAGGTGTTGCCAAAGCAGAATTTTGAAGGAAACAAAGGTTTCTGAGAGGTAGAGCTGAGAAGGAAGTGCATTCCCAGTATGGAGGCCAGCTATCTAGAACTGCAGGAATGGAAGATGCTGTGTGCTATGTAAGTACCAGCAAGAAGGCTGCAATGAGGAATAATGTGAAAGAAGGTTGGAAGGGCAGGCTGGCAGCAGCTCTTTTTCTGGTGGCTAGGATTTCGAAACAGAGTGGCTACCCATGAGCTGGAGAATGGCTGAATAAGTTATGGTATATGAATGTAATGGAATATTATTGTTCTATAATGAATGATGAGCGAGCTGATTTTAGAAGAACTTGGAAAAACTTACACGAACTGAAGCTGAGTGAAGTGAGCAGAACTTTGTGCGGAGAACATTATACACAGTAACAAGATTATGTGATGATCAACTGTGACAGACTTTGCTCTTCTCAACAATATAGTGATCCAAGATAATTACAATAGATTTGGGGTGGAAAATGCCATCCACATCCAGAGGAAGAACTATGGAGACTGAATAAGAATTGAAGTATACTATTTTCATTTTTTTGGTTTGCTTTTTCTTTCCCATGGTTTTCTTTTTTGTTTTGATTTTTCTTTCATGATATGACTAATATAGAAATGTTTAAAATGGTTGTACATATATAACCTATTTCAGATTGCTTGCTGTCTCGGAGAGAGGTAGGGAGGAAGGGAGGGAGAAAAAAATTAGAATTCAAAATCTTACCAAAACAAATGTTGAAAGCTATCTTTATTGTAATGTAATTGGAAAAAATAAAATACTATTGAGGGGGAAAAAAGAAAGGCAAGTTGTAGTCAGCTTATTTTGAACTTTAAAAACTGAACAGAGATATTAGTATTTGGAACCAGTATTGAATAAGTAAGTGACAAGGTCACAGCCTAACTCGGGGAAATCTCTTTGGCAAGAAAATGGAGGATGGCCCAGAGAGGGAAGAGGATTGAGGCAGAGAGACCATTACAAGGTTACTGAAATAGTTTTGGTTAATGGGACCATGAATTATAACGGCAGCCATGTGAGTAAAGAAAAGAGAAAAAATAAGGAAAGTGTTGTTAGATTGAAATTGCAGGGTTTGGTAAGTGATTAGATAGGAAAACCACGAGGAAGAAGAATTTGTGAAACCGGGTGAGTGGAAGATCAGTGATCCCTTGACAGAGATAGGGAGGTTCATTGGAGAAGAGTGGTTAGGATGAAAGGAAGATAATGACTTCTGCTTTAGACATGTTGACATTGAAATGTTGGCAGGATATTCAGTTTGACGTAGCCAATGGGTGTGTGGGATTAAAATGACTAGGGTGAAATATTTGGGATGATCTGGAGAGAGAACTTCTTTAAAAAAAAAAAAAAAGGTTTTCATTTATAAATTTATTTATTTATTTATAAAAACACATGCATAGTTTTCAACATTCAATCTTGCAAAACCCTGTGTTCCAAATTGTTTTTCTCCCTTCCTTCCCTCCAACCCCTCTCCCAGACAGTGAATAAACCAGTATATGTTAAACGTGCAATTCTGCTACACATATTTCAATCAAAATTGCATTGGAGATCAATCAAAAAGGAAAAACATGAGGAAGAAAAAGCAAACAACAACAAAAAAGTGAAAATACTATGTTGTAATCCACATTCAGTCTCCCTAGGTCTCTCTCTGGGTACAGATGGTTCTCTCCATTCCTAGTCTATTGGAATTGGTCTGAATCACCTCATTGTGGAAAAGAGCCATGTCCATCAGAATTGATTATTACACAATCTTCCTGTTGCCATGTACAGCGTTCTCTTGGTTGTACTCACTTCAGATCATGCAAGTCTCTCCAGGCCTTTCTGAAGTCATCCTGCTGATCATTTTTATAGAACAATAATATTCCATAACATTCATACACCATAACTTACTCAGCCATTCTCCCACTGATGGGCATCCACTCAGTCCCCACTTCTTTGCCACCATAAAAATGGCTGCTACAAACATTTTTGCACATGGTGTCCTTTTCCCTTTTTTAGAATCTCTTTGGGATACAGACCCAGTAGAAACACTGCTGGATTAAAGGATATGCACAGTTTGATAGCCCTGGACATAGTTCTTTATTGCTCTTCAAAATAGTTGGATCATTTCACAACTCCACCAACAATGCATCAGTGTCCCAGTTGTCCCGCATCCCCTCCGACATTTATCATTATCTTTTCTTGTCATCTTAGCTAATCTGAGAGGTGTGTAGAAAGATCTTTTAAAATCTACTTTCCTAAACTAATTTGTGACCCTATGAGATCTCATAACTGAACTGAGGGTCACAAAATTATGATTTATTATCAGTATATGTTTGATTTATATATTTACATAATATACCTCTATCCCTAGGATCACATAAAAATTTCTCAGGGTCATGAAAGGAAAAAATTTAAGAAGTCCTATTGTAAAGGAGAAAGAATGGGATTGAGAATGCATGCAGAGGGATGGCCTGTATATAACTTGCTCACACATTGTTTTTGGATGTTTTCTCCCTCATTAGACATGAGCTTACTGAGGGTTAGGATTGTAGCTCCAGTGCCTGGACTTAATGCTCATTGACTAACTGATGGAGGAGAAAAGAGGAAGTTTACAGACAATGGTCTCTGGAAGGAGTAAGGGCATGGTGTAAGAGGTTTGGAAAAAGAAGAAAGGGTTTAATGTAAAAGAGATGAAGTGACTTGTTCATAGTCAGATAGTTACTTAATGTCAGTCTCAAAATTTAAAACCAGGTTTTCTGATGCTGAATCAAGCAATCTTGCCGATCGCCTAAATGTAAAAGGCAGGTGTGATTTCTAAAACTCGCAGAGTTTTTTTACGATCTCCTGAGCAGACCCACTGACAGATGCTTTTTCTCCTTTTCTTTCAGGACCCCCTGTAAGTACCGAGGTCACGGCTGAAATGCCCCAAACTTGAATGTGCTGTTCTCTCTGACGGTAAAGGGTCTTGGGGTGGGGGAGAAAGAGAAGTGAAGTAGTCTGTCCAACCAACCCACCCCCTTTTAGACCTTGGAGTCACCCAGAATCTCCCATTCTCAGCTGATTTTTCTCTAGACTTCCTCTAAAAGCCTGTGCCTGAGTGCTGGAAAGAGAAAGAGACGGTCATTTTTTTTAACCAGGCTCAGAAACATCAAAGCCCAAGAAATCTCTCTCCTTCTTGACAAAGCAGGCTCTGAACTGAAATCCAAAAGACTAGCTTGTCTCAGTAATAAGACACTCTCTTTGTCCTCAAAGGAGGCAATTGTAGAAGAAGGGCGTAATTATCAACAAGAAAGGAGACATCTCTTCTCAATGTGCGGTTCCGTGGAATACATCCCTGCCCACTCACTTAGTGAGAATGTGAATCACATCGGGCAAGTGCTGTTTTCCAAGAGAATTTATGTGGGCAGCTTCTTTTGGGGCCAACTGGCTTGGTCCATATTTTGAAAAGAGATGGGGAGGGAAGGGGATTGAGAAAGTGATGTCGGCAAGTTAAGCTGCAGAAGAAGCAATACATTAGAGCCAGAATGCCTCTCTTCATTCTCAGACCTTTCTACCGAGTCCCCTGTGGGGGGGGGGGGGGGAGGATAGTCTTGCCAAAAGAAAGAACATCAGAGGTGAAGAAGAGTCTCTCAAAGGAGTAAATTGATACCCGGCAATACAGTAGCGATCTTTCCTTGAGGGACAGTGTTTTGAAAATCCAACAAAAGGCTCAAAGACCATTCGGGGGCCCGTGTAAAGTAACTTAAAAGCCCAAACACATGGTGGGTGCATCAGATTTTTACTGAGATGGGAAGAATGACATTCTTTGAAATTGGTCCACCCTTGAGGTTATTGAAACCAACCAGAGCCAGAGGTCTCTAGTGCTCAAGAGAAGGCATTTCAATATTTGTTTTGCCTCTAAATACATACCTGAGAGAAAGCCTTTCATGATTTTCATAAGGTCCTTATTTAATATTCCATCTGTTACTGTGAGTGGTAAATTGATCCCATACTGAGAAATCTGTTCTGTCCCTTGATGGATAAATCACATTGGAATTGGAGAGTCATTTCAGCCCTTGAAATGAAAAAGGGTGATTTATAATGGCATGCTTTGGATGTCAGATAAAATTCCTATCATTAGTCTTCCAAAATAAACTTGGCAGTAAGGAAGCCTTGAAGGACCACCTGCTGAAAACAAGCCTCTTTGGAGGCCCCCTCCCCACCCTCTTCTTTTACCCCTGACATAACCAAATATTGGACTGTCTCTCCCCCACGTCTCACCTTCCTGGAAATTTGTTGCCTTTGGTTTCCATGACTTGTTAGGTCCTGATGCTTTCTGAAGAAGCTCAGCATGCTGCCACAGTGGGATAGATTGTACAAGGTCAGGAAGGGCTCACATTTATTGGAAAGCTCACACAGAGATTGCTGGGAGCTGTGCCCAAGAGCAGAATGAATAGGATTCCTGCATAGGAAGAGAGAATGAGCTAGGATTATTGGATTTAAAGCTGAAAGAGATCTTAGAGATGATCTGGTTTTACAAAAAGATAAACAAAACTCAGAGGTAAAAGGACCTGCCAAAAATTATACAGATTCAAATTCAAACCTTTAGTACTTTTTCCTTTGAGGTCTCTTTCAAGAGACCTTGAGTAGTTCCCTGGCATATTGGGGAGTCCCGCTGTGGAGGCTGAGCAACCCTAGCTCCAAGGCTCTGTGAGATCAGTCCCAAGATCCAGAGCTTACTCTTTAGCCTTGAAGGACAGCAGATGCCTGACCCACAGTGAGGATAGATATAGAAGCCAAGTATTGGCTCCCCATTGTCTGCCCCACAAAAGCCCTTCCCTGCTGTCACTCTTCAGAAGTGTCATCTGTTTCCTCCTAGGAGGTGAGGGCTGTGTGCTGGACTGATATAGAACGAAAAGGTCCAGGGGGATTAAGAATGAAAGGGACAGGTATATAGGTCGAGGGGACCAGGGCTCCCGAGAGTGCTGAAGTTGGAGTCCTAGGAGATTCAGGTTCGAAATGTGAAGCTGTCAGTGACAGCTTCCCACTTTGGTCTAAGTTTTGGCCTTTGTAAAATGAGGACATTGAACCCAAATCCTCTGTGCCCTCTTCCTGTTCAAGATCCAGACCCCAGGACAGTGGTTACCATCTCAGCATCATCTTCTCGGGAGCAGGTCTGAGGGAAGGGAAGGGGGAGGATTTCCACCTCCCAAATTCATTTTCCAGGATGGCAAGTATGGGAGAGCAGCAAGGGCAAGACTGTGAGTTTGCCATGGCTTAGTAACAGCCAATGGCACTGACACAGCCCTCCCAGAGCTTCTCACTTAACCCCACTAAACCCTACTCTAAGAGGTAGATGCATTCTCTCCATTTCACAAACAAGGAAACCAAAGGTCAGAGATGATAAATGGCTTGTCCGGCACTGCCCAGCCTGAAGTGTTCAAGCTAGCCCTTGAACCTGGTTTATCCAGGTCTTCATGTTAGACACTTCCCATTATGTCTCACTGTCCCCTCCATCCTTAGGAGATGCAGGATTGTGTGTTCCATTTCCCTGGCATGAAGTTTAATGAGTTCTTTTTCTCTTTTTTGTTGTTTTTTTTTTGCCCTTTTGATCCAGGGTCCCGCAGGAAGACCTGGACTTCCGGTAAATAGTTTTCTTTTCTTTTTCTTGACTTCTTTCTTTTCCTTCATCTTCCTCCCATGGCTCTTTCTCCCTGGTTACTCAGACTACTAGATCACACCTGTAAACTTTCCCTACTCCACATACACTCCATGCATTTATTTGGTTGCTTGGCTTATTTTTTGGATCTTTTACTATCCACTATCGGTGCTTCTGTGTCCAAATAAGAAGGTCCTTTCTGTATTCCCCTCTCATTGATGAAATCCCCTGTCTGAGACCTGCAATCCAAAGCTGAGTAGAAACTAACCCTTGAAAGAGAGCATCTTTGACCTTCAGGCGCCTGCTATTGACCCTGAAGGACCTAGCCCAACTCTTTTGTTTTACAGATAAGGAAACTGAGGCTTAGAAAACTTAAATGACTTCTCCAAAGTTACTCTCAGCCTGGTCTCAGCAAATACAGCCTTTGCCCATGACCATAGTCTTTAATCCACATCCCTTGGTAGCATCTACTTACATTTCATACAAACAGAAGAGTATAAACAACAAAGATGGTTTCAATTACTACAAGCCATGATTTTGGTCATTGACCAATACATTGCATAGAGATGTATCTGATGGTCTGAAGATGGTCAGGATTTATTTAGAGGCTACTTATTTAGAATCCCTAACTTCCTTTAAAGCATAGCTCAGGTGTTACTTCCTTCACAAGAATTTTCCTGATTCCTCCCCCAATCCAATATCAGGACTCTCCCTCCCCTGCCACTAGTGATGACTTTGTATTTGTTTTCTAAGTAATTCATTTATAATCATACATACTAATATATTAAATATAATAACATAATCACATATACTAATATAATAAATATAGATAAAGTATAATATATGATATAGAAATATGATATTTTATATATAATTTCTATCATATGCATAATTAATATATATTATATCTGTTGGTTCTACCCAAAAGAATGCAGCTCCTTGAGGGCAAGGCCTGTGACATTTTCTAGCACTTAGTAGATATTTTATAAATATGTGTTGACTTGAATTAAATCTAATCAACTTTGAGCTGGACCCAGAATTCAAGAGGAGGTGGTACTTCCCCCTGCCTTTTCTCTTTTTTTTGGTGCTTACTAGCAAAAAGGATACTTGGGTTAGAATATTGGTTTTCCCCAAATACCAGATCTGAACTTTTAATCAACAACTTACTCAAAGATCTGAACACTAAATCAATGACATAAGTTAGTATTTTAGATACCCTAGAAGCCATGTGATTGACTCTCTGCACCCACTGCCTCCTTTCCTACCATTTTGCCCCCTTAGATACAGAATACAAGAGGGCTCCCACCATATAGGGTTGAGACCAATTTGCCTTTACCTTGATTTGTAGGTTGTGATGGCCAAAGAATTCATCTGGGTAGCCAAAAGGGAGAGCCAAGATTTGACAAGGGATTGGATAAGTGTGAGAAGAGTAAAGGGCTGATGAGCTGGGAGTAGCACAGTGCTCTAGACTATAATAAGAAGGCTAAAAGGGGAGAGAAAGCTGATGAACTTTGTTTAAGATATGCTGAGTTTGAAACGCCTGTGAAGTGTCCGAGGGGCGGTTGGAAATGAGTGACTAGCTGAACAAAGAGGCTGCTTACTTGTATATGGCTCTTAATTTGGGAGGAAATGGGCTCCATTTCTTGGAAGTCCCAGAGGATGAGAGTAAGTGCGGAGATGAATTTGGGAAATCAAGGAGATGGATCATAGAAGCTGGAGGAGAACCCAGATGCCGGCTAGTCCAATCCTCTCATGAGGGAAAACTGAGGTTCAAGGAGGTTGTGACTTGCCTAAAGTCACACAGGGAATAAATGTGAGAGTCAGGATTTGAACCCAAAGTTTCCAATTCCATAGCTTTTAGGATTAGGGGAACCAATCCAATATTATAAACCCCACAGTCTACCATTCTACAATCCATTCAGAAATCAGATAGCTGACAAGCATCTTCCCTAATTCTAAAGCAGTGTTAGATATAGATAGAGCTCTACCTAGAGTGGAATGCTCAGGGCTTTGTCTTAAGTGCTGATATTTAAACATTGATCCTGCTCTGGTCCCATATCAACCTTCTCTCTTCCCAAGAGAGGTGGTGAGTGAGTTCCTCTCCATAGCCACATTTCATGGAGCTGCCTCCTCCTGGGGTGCTTCCTTCCCTCAATGCCCACATGCCGCCCCTGGATCTAACCCGCCCCCCCACCAGCCCTTCTTCCTACCCTATGCCTAAAATTCCTACCCACATCTCTAGATTTAGACTCTCCAAATCCGTGTCAGAAAGATTCCAGTTCTCCAAAGCATTACATTATTTCCTGTCACCCCTAGTCCTCACTTTCAAAAGGTAACAGAAGATTGTAGTTCTTTAACAGCTAATGATCATTACAATTGTTGACATTTTAAAACCCTGAACAAGTTACCTTTATAATGAAAGGCACTTGGGACCATCCTTGGCGCTAGAGAAGCATTACAACTAGCTGGGAAGGCTGATGGATCAGCTCCATGAGATGCAAGGAGGAGAGTGAGCAGTGGTTAAATGCATAAAACTCACAGGGGCAGCTTCTTTTGTTTTTCTTCCAAAGTCCACCTTTAAAAAGCATTTAGGGTAAAAAAAAATAGAGGCTCCTATGCATAGTTTCCAGCCTCCTCACCAATCGTACCTAATCCTAACCCATGCATTTTATGACTAAGACTGTGAATAACATTAATTTAAAACACACACATGTGTATATATAATATCTATACCAATATACACATCATGAAATGTCATTCACAAGCCATATGCTTGACTGTGTGCAACTTATGACAAAAAAAAAGGCACCTTCGAGCAAGTCCAGGAAGGAAGAACAATTAGCAAACTCATGGATTATGGCTCTAGTTATGCTTCTGTTGTGAGGGATTATCATTTGTGAAATTAAAAAAAGATCTCATGGGTAGATTTCAGATAATCTTAGGATCATAGATTTAGAGCCTGAAGAGATATTTAAGATCATCTGGGTTTAATGCCCTTATTTGATCCATAGATAACACAGGTAATAAGTGCAGTGGCTAGAATTTGACCCAGCACTTCTTTCACAATTCTCCTTTGGATCTTGGATCCCCTGTCATGAAAATTCCAGTCAATTTAAGCAGCATTTATTAATGATGCTACATGTTGCACCCTCTGGTAGGCATGCTGTCATTTTCTCCAGGTTCTAGACCCAAGTTGCACTACTAATTCACTGTGATTTTGGCTTGGACATTTTCCTTCTCTGGGTCTTGGTTTTTCCATTTGTAAAACCTGGAAGATTGGACTAGCTGATGGCTAGCATAAAGTCAACAAGCTCTTATTAAGTGCCTGCTGCGTACCAGACTTCATGCTGGGTGCTGGGGATCCAATGACAAAAACAAATTAATCCCTGTCTCCATGGAGCTTTCCAAACATCTTTAGGAAAATCATTTCCTCATGGGTACTCTGCTTCAAAGAAGGTAGAATATTTTTCCTGAAAGCAAATGATGAATCTTGACACCAGAAGCACAGGCTAAATCCCAGTGGGTGAGTTTGTCGCTGGTTACTCCCCACCACCATTTTGCCATCCACATCCAGTGATTCCAGCGGACCTCCCCGTTCTGCTTTTCAGGTCATGTGTAACCTCTGCAAGGGGAGCAGACTCTGAGATCAGGCCCCAGGACTGCCCACGACTCACTAATTTTCCAGCTGGGCTGTAGAACTGAGCAATTCCTCCAGCAGACACGCTTGGTCAGATACCATCTTGTTTTCTACATTCAATTGATTTCCGTTCTTCCTGGCCAGCACTGAATTTCAGTTCTCCACCCAGAATTTACAAGGTCTGCATTTGTGGGATAGCAAAAAAATATTTTGTACTGAGAGCAGCGGCAAAGCCTCTATAAGGAGATTTCCAGAGTGGGAAGATGTAACCCTTGGGTACCAAACAAAGTCGCTTTCCCAGAACAGCTGAATCTTGTGACTTGGCTCTCACTTTACTGTCTTTTCTGAGGGTAGGAGATGATGGGGGAGAGATGGGGAGACTTCCACTCATCTCCCCCAAATCGTGGGGCCCAAGGGCAAGACCAAACCAGAGAAAGAAGGCCTGGCTTCTGTTCTCCAGCTTTGCCAAGGAGAGTCTAACTTGGGGTGTCTGCTTTCCCGGGTGTTCATTTTCTGTCACATAGATACAGCAGACCTCCCTAACAAATGCCCTCTACAGTTGTTAGGTCAGTGAGATAAAGGCCTTTATGAGCATGGCTGGCAAAATGGGGGAAGGACTTGGGTGATTCCCAGCTCTGGCCCCAGGAACTTCCCAGATCTGTGAATGTTGGACAAGTCACTTAAAGCCGCTGAAACTTAGTTGACTTCTCTGCAAAATAGAAATTCAAGTGAATTCAGTTCAGCAAACTCCCTCCACATGTGCCAGGGTTTGTGCTGGGTTCTAGAGATCCACAGACAAAAAGCCCCTCCCCTGGATAATATCTCCATTATTTATCTCACAAGGTGTTGATAGGATAAAACTGATAGGAAAGTTTTATAAATGAGAGAATGCTATTGAGACAGGGTGGGGTTTTTTTGTGATCGGTGTGACCATCTGCAATTGGAAGGGATCTTACATCAACTATCCCAATCTCCTTAATTTTTTTTTAACAAAAGAGAAAACTGAGGCACAAAAAAGGGGGTATGATGGGCCAAAATTCATACAGTTCATTAATGGGAGAACCAAAAGTGGAGTCCAGGTCAACTGACTCTAATTTCTTTCTATAATTCATTCAGCAAGCATTTTTTTAAAATTAATAATAGCTTTTTATTTTCAAAATACATGCAAAAATAGTTTTCAACATCAATTCTTTCAGCAAGCATTTATTAAGCACTTACTATATTCCATGTACTGTGCTAGGTGCTGGAGAAAAAAAAAAGAAATAGGTCCCACCCTCAAGGAGCTTCTATTCTATCGGGAGGAGATATTTAACAATATAAATAAAATAAATGTAAAGGATCATAATAGGAGATATTAAAATATTAAGTAAATGTGAAGTATTATATAGACATATACAATGTAAATAAGTATGTATCATAAATATATTATTTATACTTCAACATTTGGTTCTGATTAGTGTGAATAATACACCCCTTGATGTAATAGTATTAATCGAATTCACACTTGACTATTTCTATTGGGCTGGAACCAATTAGCATCTTTCATACAAGGATAATTTCAAATAGTTTGCATTTAAACACATGCTATTACTCCGGGGAATCCATTAGCCACACTAATCAGGACCTTGCTGTATGATATTTAAATGTATGCAGATTAAACCCAAATACAAAGGAAAGCACTAGTTCCTGGTGGGATCCGTCACGCCATACCATACCTGGTGACGTGGTGTTTTGTGCACACACCCGCGGGGACCACGTGGGAAGGTGCCCAAAGCCAGGCAGGGCGCATGTGTCTGGTCAGGGTGTTTCCCTGCCCGACCATCCGCTGGTGTGACTTACTTCCCTTGCCTGAAGCCTGAGACCACCCCCCGTTCACTCCCGTCTGATCTCTTTTGCCTCGCTCCTCAGGGAGACAAAGGCGCCCTTGGGATCCCGGGACGAGTGGTGAGTTGACCCTGCATCTTTCTGCCTGTGTTGCCACGTGCTTGCTTCTTGGGTCCCAGCGCTGCCATCCAGGCCGCCTGACTGTGGCAGTGGGTCAAGGTGTCTGGGGAAAGATGGAGTCGGTGATCCCTCTGGCAGGTGGAGAAGCTCTTTTGGTTCCTTGTTAGGACCCAGGGCGCCTTCGGTCTCATGGCAATTTCCACCATATGGGAATCTGCCATAATATTCAAAACTGAGGAACAGATTCAGAACTTAGCCCCAAAGACTCACACCTTGGATTAGATGTGGAAAACTCCCCCCAGTTCTCTGACTCAAGGCCACTGATGGACAGTTAGACCTTCCAGGGGTCCTGCTGGGTTGTTATCAGCCCTGGGCCAGAAGAGCAGAAGCCAAAATAAATACAAATGCCCACCGGCCCCATCCCTTTGCCCCAGGTCGATGCCTCTGGAAGAGAAATATAAACTTGAACTTATAGAAACTGTCTTGACAGCCAGTGTAGAGGAACCCAGCTATTCTGCAAAGCAAGATGGACTCCAGGCAGCCAGTCACATCTGACCCCAGAGCATCCCTCAAGCCTCAGAGCGCCTGTAAAAAGGCTGAGACCTGTAATATTTGGGGACGAAAATTTCAAATGGAAAATAATAATAGAGCTTTCATTTATATGAGCGCATTTAGGTTTACAAAGTATAATGCATTCATTAGTAACTCATCAGACCTTCATGGTTTGGATTCCAGGAGCGTAAGCATTATCACCCCCATTTGACAGATGAAGAAACTGAGCTTTTGTGATGCCAAGTGGCTCGTTTCCAAGTCTTTAGGGGGCAGAGCCAGGGTACTAGTCACACGTCTCGATGACAAGCCAAGGGCTCACTCTGCCACATCCCAGCCGCCTCTCCCATCTGTCCTGAGAGTTTCCAAAAGCTCAGCTGTTTCTTGCTGCCAGGCTCTTCTCCATGGGGAGGACGACCAGTCCTTAGGGGAAATGGTGCTCTCCTATCTAAGTGTCACCCTAGATTAGGACCAAGGGGTGCAGACTAGCCCCTCAACCCCTGCCAGGGACAGTTGCAGAAAGTGGGAGCTGGCTGGATATCACGGGTGCTTTCCTGTTGTCCTGCCAGCTCTCCCCATTCCTTCTCCATCGATGAGCCCACCCCACTGCCCGCTTCCAACTCTGGCCTGTGGCTTATGATGCTCCCTGACTATTCCTCCATACCCAGCCCCTTGTCCCCCACATACCCTCCCCAGAGGAGACCCAGACAAATCAGCCGCATCACTCATGGTTTTCTGACCAGATACAGCTACGGGGATAATTCTACCAGCCTGGCAGGGATGGGGGCAATAATCTTCAGGTGGAGGTCAGAGTACCAAATATTGGGTATTATATTATTTCCTTATAAAGGAAAAATATGTTTTTAATTTAAAAAGCTTTAGGCACCACTATATGTAATATACTTTAATTTAGTTTTAAATAAGGTTGAAAAAATTTCAGGCGTATCATTTCATTGATATAGGAAGCTCCTGGGAAAGAAACTTGTTCAACCAACCAGTGTCTCTCTTCCAGGATTTTCTTCCTTTGCTCAGGGGCAAGTGTTCCATGAGCCCTGAGGCACTCTGGGAATAGATCTGCCATCATTATGATTATTAGCGCTCTAGGGGTCACTCAGCAGCACAGCTGGCCCACCTAGGCCAGAGAAGCTGCCTGGAAAAAGGGGCAGATGTTGTCCTCCTCCCCTTCCATTTATTTCCAGGAGGGCCCAAAGCCATCCCACCAGCCAGCAGATGTACCCAATGCAGGCCCTGCACAAACAATCCCACTTCCTTATTTCTCCAATGAAAGCACCAGCCAAACCATCCTACTTCCTCTCCCCGCTCTCTCTCCCGCTGGGGTTCCCTTTGCCAAGGAAAGCAGAGAAAGCATTTCCCCTCTGACCCTTCAATGCTGGGGAAGGAACTGGGTCCCTTCTTCTCCTTCTGCACTGAAAATACTGCTAGCTGCTGCCCCTGTGGGAGGTCCTAGGGTCACAGAGGCCATCTAGGGAGTGCTCCTTTTGCAGAGAAGGAAACTGACACCTGGGATGTGAATCTTGATCCCCTGAGACAAAGCTCAGCGGGTTATAAGGGGGGGCTGACTTGAAGTTGGGAAGACCAAGGAGCAAATTCCCAACTTCAACCCAACTCATCAGCCTGACCTCTCTGAGCCTCAGTGCTCTCCAATGTAAAATGGGAGCGCTCCTTAGGCTGGATGAGTTAGGGAGAGCCCAATCCTTCCACCCACTGTGCCTCCCACTGTGGGGACCAAGTGTTACAGCAGACAGGAGGTTCTCCACCTCCTCCCGTGTCTCCTAAAGGGGCTCTCGGCCTTGGTCCTGCTTCCTGACGTACAGATGCCTGCCTGCCTGCCTGGGATGCTGGCGGCATTGGCCCTTCTAGTGATGGGAATGCTGGTAACCCCCCAGTGGTGACCCGGCCCCTTGAGGCAGAGCTGAGAGAACCAAGGGCCGGAGCCAGGGGGGCCAGGGCCTGGAAAGGCCAAGCCAGGGAGGGACAGAGCCAGGGAAGGCACTCAGAGCTCCTCACTCTCTCTGCTTTCCTATAATTACCATGGGGAGTATTGTATAATGAAATTAACCCTTTCCTGGCAAGGAGGAGAGTGAATTAAGGTTGTTCTTTAGTTGCTTTGTCAACTGAGGGGTCTTTGATCAGCCCGCCCATCCCTGCCCTCCCTGCTTGGTCCCAAACCTCCATCTGTCCAGGTATTCATTGATTGGTCATCCACCACCCCATCCCCTGCCACCCTCCAGCCCTCTTCTCCGGGACCCCAGCTTGTCTGGCTGCCAAAGCATTGACCTTGCGGGATGCCCGTGTGCCCTACTTGGCACCCTTGACCATGACAGAACCGTCCTCCCACCAGAGCTGCTCACCCCAGGCAGGAAACTTCGTTTCTGGCCAAGTTTTCTGATCTAAATATGATCTCTACACACACACAAACACACACATTCTCTCTCTCTCTCTCTCTCTCTCTCACACACACACACACACACACACACATAATGAATTTCTCCCTGAGTGCCAAAGTATCCTTTGGGTCTATCTCAGCCTACTCATTTCTCTTCCTGTAACAGAGTTAGTCCTAAGTTAGGGGTGGAGCTGAGACCCACATTAACCTGGCGATTTCATTCTCAGCTCAGGAACTACCTCTTCTAAGGCAGGTCAGCAGCTTCTTGTCTTATGGCAGAGAGATGCCATGTCACACCATCCGTATATCTCAGAAGCAAGATTTGAATTCAGATCTCCCTGGTAAAAAGCCAGCTCTAACCACTCTGCTAGGCTACCTCTGACTGATAATAGTTTTAGTAACACTATGGCCCTCATTTCCTTCCTTACAACTGCCCCTGGAGGTAGGTCACATAATCATTATTGTCCCCATATTACAGATGAGAAACCTGAGCCTGAGAGCTGCAGTTACTTATCCAGGGTCACGCAGGACCCAAGGGAGCATCCAAGTTGTAGTTGGACCCAGATTTCCCAACCTTAAGTCGGCGGCAGGCGGGCAGGGAGGACGGCTTTCTCCTACACGTACACACGTGTGCTTGTTTGAACGCGGAGTCCCACCCGCTCCAGCAGCTGCCCTGTTTCTTTGTCGTGGCTGGGGATGGGCAGGCCCTGGGGGTCAGTGGGCCATCGATATTGATTCCTTGATTTTCTCTCTTTTCTCTCCTTCCTCCCCCGTGTGTGTCCTCCCTTCATCCCCTTCACCCCGTTTTCCATGTGGCTGGTGTAACTGACCTCAGGGACTCAAGGGCCAGCCAGGAGAGAAGGTGAGTCCATTCTTTCCTGATTGTCCTTCTGCCCTTTCTCCCACTGCCCCGAGGATCCAGCAAAGACTAAGGAGAAAAGTCATGCATGGGACCTCGGAGGCCGCCGGGTCCAGCTGCCTCATTTTAAAGGGAGTTAACTGAGGCCCAGACAAGACACCAATGTGCGGGGGATTATAGAAGAAGAATAGAGCAGAGAGGGGGTTTAATTGTTGGTCTCCTGGGTCCTGTGAGCCACAAAACAGTAGATTTGATTTTAGATTTCCTGAATCCGAGCACTCCCAAAGCAAAGGGAGCTGTTTTGGGGGGTGAGTCAGTAGTACTGACGAATGGCCTTCAGCAAAGATTGAATATTCTTGGGGGGGCATACAGGGGATTCTTGGTTTTGTACAGGGTGGGATCCTGTGATTCAGTGACTCCAAACCCCCGTTCTTCCACTACACAATTTATTGCCTCCCAACTTTGTTAAGTGTGTGAGCCAGACCATCCCATCTGCTCTCCCTGTGCCCTCTGACCCCAGCCGCCAGGCCAAACCGTGCCCCCCTTTTCCCTCTCCCAGCCTGCTTGTTTGGATTTCACTCATCCCAGCACTAATATTGTTCTCCAGACTGGGGCAGGATACGTGGGCAGCTCCTCCTGGCTCTCATGTTATCGTGAGCTTCCTCCTCCTTTCCCCAGCCCCCCCTTTCTCTCCACTGCCATATACCGCAGCTGGCCATGTGGGCATGCGGGCAAGGGTCCCACCTGCCAAACCCTCCCCATCGGACAAGGCGGGGGCCATTCCCAGAGCAAGGAGGTCTGGGCTTCAGGCCTCCCCTGCTTTGTACACCCAGGCCTTCGTTCCCACTGGGGTGACTGCTCTCACTCACTAAGAAATCTGGAGCCTTGAATTCAGTCTCTAAGAGATATGCTTCCATCGGGGAAAAGGAGTGATTTGGATGTCGAAAAACTAAAAGGAGCACATTCAAGTCCTGTAGAAAGATGACTTTGGGAGATAAACTCCTTAAAGCCCTGAGTCCTTTCCCCACATCCTGTGTGTTCTGCTTCCAGCTCTGGCCTTGTCTCTCTCCAGGCTCCCTCATGGAGGGCAGAATTTGGATATTTTGTGGGTCACCATTTCCTGTGGGTCAGAAAACAACAGCCAAGATGTCTTCTAACATCTGTATTCCATGGTCTTTGCTAAATCCCATCTGCCCTGGTGCTTCCCTTCCTCCAGCCCCATCTTATTACTGGCTGCATCCCAGCTCAGCCCTAGGAAATGGGTTTGGAATCATTCTAGTTCACCTTGGACCTCAGCACCCACTCTCCTAGATTGGGCTCCCAACTCACTTTATAATTAAAACTGTGGAGGAAGCCCCAGGCATTGTGGCGTGGCAGAGAGAGCCTTGGCTTTGGATCCTTTTTATTCTTGCAAGAATGGACACCTAGTCTGTCTGTACCTCAGTTTCCTTATTTGTAAAAATGAAGGGGTTGGGCTGTCTGACTCCTAAAGTCCCCATGGCCCCATGATCTCTAGGGACTCTTCCAACTCTAAATCCTGTGATATAATAATGAGTGACCCAGACTCCCCAAATCCAGGGAAAGAAAGGTAAGGATCCCTCTCACCCCACTTTCACTCCAGGACTAAACCAAATCTGAACTGGCTTGTGAGTAACTGGGATTAGGGAAGCAATAAAACCCATTTTTCCTTATTTATTATACCTAGTTTTTTCAAGAGTATGGGGGAAAGTCATCAACTCAAGCTACAATGCCCCTCGGCATTCCGTGACAATTCTGTGAAATGGGTTGATTCAATCAGCCATCCTCTGGGCTTTAGAATCCTCAGCTAGAATGATCTTTAAGAGGTTTGTTGCATGGAAATGGGTGTTGTCATTTAGGAGACTGTTTAAAGGACCAGTCCCTCAGGGTCCTTCGGGGGTCATCTGGTGTAGCCCCCTCATTTTATAGATGGCTGGTTAATAGACTATCAAGAGACTGTTTCTACTCTCCTCCCCCTCCCCCAAATGCATATACTTGCATAATGAAGAAATAAGAAAAGAAAATCCAGGCTTCCTTGGGATCAGATTGTCGTCAGTGATGATTTTGCCCTCGATCAAGCAAGCATTTATTAAGTGCTTACTGGATGCCAGCCAATGTGCTAGTATCTAGGCACCCAAAGTCCAAAATAAATACCTTCCCCCAGATGGTTACAGGAGCAAGACAGGAGCAGTGGTCCCCAGATCCCTCCACCTGTCCTTCCAGGGAGCTGCCAGCCCTGTTCTGGGCTTAGTTACCAGGACTGCCTTTCTCCCGTGCCTCTGGGCATCCTTGTATTAAATCTGAGCTCAATTAAAAAAAGAATATATATTGGAAAAAGCAGTGGGTCTAAGGTCATATAACCTGATCTCAAAATCTGCCTCAGATCTGACCTGTGGGACTTAAGGCACCAGTCACTGTAGCTTAAGGATATTGAATTAAATGGCCTATAAAGTCTCTTCCAGCCCCAGCTTTATGATCCTTTGGGTGGAGTGGACTTTCTGGGAAGTGCTGGCAACACTCCTCAAACTAGATCTGCTTAGATGCGATCCCTGATGTTCTCCATTGTTTGGTTCTGAAGGTATCCTTAGAAGCGTATTTTGATGCCACCCATCTGCTATTTCATTATCTCCTTTTTGGGGATTAGTTTTCTTGACCCCAAAGTACCAAAAAGGGGGTCTCCCCTCTTAGTTCTGAGAAATGGGGGCATTTCTCGGTCACTTCTCATCTCTCCTTTCCATGTTCAGGGATCAGTGTTAGCATGGGTATTCATCTCCCTGTCCACATCATTCTTCTTAGGACATGGCGGTTGGCCATCGGGTATTGGTCCTACTAATAGGTCCTGGTAAACACTAGGCACTTAATTAATATTTCTTAATCAGTGAGTCTCTTTGAAGAGAACAAGGTTGGTCTTTCAGCAGCAGACTAGGCCATTCTCCACATCCATTCTTGAAACCTTACAACTTTAGCAGGATCCAAGGTCACTTACCTACCCATGAAACCTTGGGGTGGGCTTTAGTGGAAAATCTCTTCAAACTAAGCCCTAAAGGCACTGGACACTAAGAGATCTCCTTGAAGCTTCACCCACAACTTACGAGGGCCTCCTTCTAACCCTGAAGTTCTCAAGAGATGAGAAGATGTGTCATAGAGTTTGCATGTCTGGAGATAGAAACAAGTTGGCTTTTCTTCCTAGGAGAAGTGAGGGATCCTCAGTGAGACGACACTTTGTGGGGTCCTGAGAAAGCATCATGTCAGGAGATATCCCAGTCCAGCAGAAAGAGCCCTGACTTTCAACTCAAATCCCTTCTCTGATATTTATTACCTGTATGATCCCAGGCAACCCCCTCAACATCTGTGAACCTCAGTTTCTTCATCTGTAAAATGAGAGTATTGAACTAGATCAAAGGTTCTTAAACTCTGGGTCACAATGGGACCATGTAATCGAATGTGAGGGTTGCAAAATGATCATTTGTTATCAGTAAATGCTTTGTCTACCTATTTTATACCTGGGATCATATAAAAAGGAGTTGCGAGTGGAAAAAGTTTAGAAAGCCCTTACCTAGATGACTTCCCAGCTCTAGATCCATGAGTCAGAACAAAGTGGCAAAATCACTAAGGCAAGCACCTACCCATTATTCCTTTCTCTTATCGAATCACTGGGACCCATCTCCTTTCTCTGCTCTGGCTCCAGGCTCATGGTTCCTGCCCCTTTCCCTGGGTTTAATCTTGGTTAGGGATCTTTTTATCTCTCATGCCTCACTTACCCATTGTTTCTCCTCCTGCTCTTTCTCTCTTCCTTTCTTACCATATGCTCTTTCTTCCACTTTTCTCCTCCTATTTCTCCAACTTTCCTTTCTGGCACTTCTCTCTGTTTTTCCATTTCCTCACTTTCCTTCTCCTCTTTCCTCACTTTCCAGTTCTCTTCCTTTTCTCCTATCTGTTCTTGTCCCTTTCTCTACCAATCCTCCCCCATTTCCTTTTATCCCTTTTCTCTTCTTTCTTTTTCCATCATTCTTTCAATCTTCTCTCCTCTTTGTCTCTCTGTGAACCTTTCTTTCTGTCTCTTTACTTTCTGTCTCTGTATCTATGTCTCTGTTTTTCTCCTTGGATGTCTCTGACATCTCTGTCTCTGTCTCTGTCTCCTTCCATCTTTCCCTCTGTCTCTCTTCGTTCCTTTTTCTCTCCATGCAGGGAGCACCGGGAGATGCCGGAATGTCTATTATCGGTCCTCGCGGTCCCCCGGTAAGTCGCTTCCTCATTTCTTTTGGAATGTGGTGAGGACTGTGGCTGAGCTCTTGAATAAGACTTGGGGTGCAGAAAGGAGAGCCCAGTTGCTGAGTTTCCCCTGGGCAGGGCAGCCACAACATGTCATGTGGCTTAGTAGATGGGGCCAGATTGATGTTGTTTTCCAAAAAACGGGGCCTGCCTAAATATAACCAAATTATAGCCTCGTGCAAGGGTTTGGGAGGCTTTGCCAGACCGGGCTTTTCGGTCACGGAACCGCTCTGTGAGTCTGCTTTTTGTGGCAAAGAGGGAGAGAAAGTGCAGTCCTGCTTATGGCAGACCCACGTCCAACCTCATCATGGGCCCGCCTCTGGTTCTGACTCACCGCAAGGTATCCAAGCTTTCAGGGGCCACAGCCCAGACTTTCGGGCCTAAATCTAAGTGCTCTCTTCTCTAAGGTTTGCGTTTGTCCTCTATGCTGAGTCTGGTTTAGGATGGGCTCTGCTCCGGGATAAATCAAGAAGTTTCCACCCTGAGCCTCGAAATATAGTTTCCTTAGGAACAGAAGCAAGGGAAGGAACTTCCTGCTGGGCTCAGTCATGGGATTAAAGCAGCAGAATTTCCCAGCCCTGCCCAATTCCCAGTGCTTTCTCTCTTAATCATTGCCTATTTATCCTGCATATGCTTGTTTTGTATATATTTGTGTGCATGTTGTCGTCCCTGATAAAATTGTAAACTCCTTGAGGGTAGGGGCTGTCTTTTGCTTTTTTTTTTGAATCCCCAATGCTTAGCACAGTGCCTGGCACACAGGAGGCCCTTTATAAGTCTTTATTGGCTGAATGAATGAATAAATGAATGAATGAATCAATTACAGATTGGGGTTCACAAGCCAAGCTGTGGTCATGGGTTTTCCAAAGATTTGGAAGGGCCTGTGGAATGTGGAATATAGAATGCTGCTGTTTCTAGGAACATGAATATTTCATTAATTTGGAATATCCAAACCGGGAGCAGGGATATGCTGTAAGCAGCTTAAGCCAGATCCTGAGAGCTGACTGTTAATTTTGAGCGTGACCATTTATATATTGGAAACTGGCAAGAACAACAAATTGAGGTTTCATTTGTTGGGTTTTGGACTGTCTCGATTTAAGAAAGTGATGGAGAAAATGTTAATGCAAGTTAAACTTTTAAGTGTGCCATGTCTAAGTAAAATTGTTATTTTGGGGGAGGGAGAGAGCTGATTATTAAACATTTACCAGCATACACCTGGTTGAGAGCCATTAAAAGAGAATTCTTAGACCATCAGACCAAGAAGATGTGTAGGTCAACCTTTTTATCTTACATACAGAGAAAGAATATGGGGCTCCAGGAAAGGAACAGACTTGCCCAAACTCACACAGCATGTGAGCGACAGGACCAGGACAGAATCCAGGCCTCCTGGTTCACAATTCATTGTTCATTGTTCTTTCCACTGTATCATACTATCTCCTCCTTCATACAATGCTGAAAATCAATGCTGGTGACTACTTGTTGGCACTTGCTGGCACTCATTGTTGTCCATCAGAATAGAGTCTTCCCTGTGGCTGCTCCTACTCAGTAGCTCTTAATCTATTATCAGAGCATCTCTCTGTGCATCTGTGCATCTCTACCCGACAAGTCACTATCAGCCTCAGTTTCTTCATCTGCAAAATGGGGATAGTTGTTTTAAAGATCAAAGGAGACAATGTATATTTGAAAACCTCATAGAACTATGTAAAGAGTAATATTATTATTATTACTATTAACAGCAAAGCTGGGATTCTAAACTAAGACTTGCTAAATCCAAATACAATATTCTTTTCTCTATACCACACTGATGATTTTTACCTGGCCACAATGAAAATTAGCTCGTGCATAGGTTACTTGGCCACCAAAGGCTCTTCCTTTTAAGAATCTTTTTTCCTCCTGCTCCCTAAGCACCATTTGTGCATTGTAAGTCTTATGTCCAGCCTAGCACGATGGTCTCCTGCCTCTGGACTAAATCTGTCTCATGATCATTTTGCAGAGAAAGAAACTGAGGTCAGGAGAGAGGCAGAGGTTTGAACAAAGATAAAGTTAAAAGCATCCAAGCGGAAATGAACTTAGGTCCCCGATCCCCAATCCAGAATTCTTTCCTCTCTTCTATGGCTGCATCTCATTGTCACTTCCATTAAGTCACCTCCAACAGGAGAGCAAAAAGGCCCCTTCTCATCTTCAGAATGTGGACCTTAGAGGGTAGCACTCTTGGCCTAGAGTGACTAGGGTGGGGTGTGTGTGTGTGTGTGTCTGTGTCTGTGTCTGTGTGTCTGTGTGTAGGACAAAGGGCGCCTTTGTTTGCCGTTAGAAGGTCAAGGTCAAGTGGGGCAGGACCCTGTAGCCTGGGTCTGGAAGTGAAAACAGGTGGTTTTCCACTTAGCCATGGGAAGCCCTGAATTAAGTGCTGCTAATAAGAAACAGCTTTAAGAGTTCCTGGGGCCACCTGTCCCAGACTCTGGAGAGACTGATGAATGGTTGGACCCAAAGGGAAAACAGACTCAGGTCCTTGAGAAGACAATGGCTTACATTCTAGCGGCAGCAGGAAGGGGAGGTTAATGGATTTATACTAAACCACTGAAGGGACTGTTGCTGGAACCTCCAGCTGAGCCTGTCAGTAGCACCTCAGGAAGTCTCCGGGGTTGGCAAAAAGCTCTCCTGTCAAAAGGAGCCCATCTACTCCTCAGACACTCCTGAGACAACAAAGAGGGAGCGTCAGGGGGGGCGCACCTCCTGCAGGGAAGGATGGTGTGATGGCAAGAGAGGATTTCAAGCAACGGACACGGATTTGAATCCTTTCTTGTAATAGAGAATCCTCTCTCTATTATGATAAGAGTGGACTTGATATTGGCTGTGTGACAGGCCACCTTGAAATCCTGTGACCTACCCAACCAGAAGCTGTGGTTGCCACATATGTCCTCCCCTGGGATCCACCTGGATCCATTATTAAACCTTTGGATGTTGAGGATGGAGTTATAAAATGTCAGATCTAGGAGGAAGCTCGAAAAGTCTTTAGTCCCCGAGCAGGTCTCTCCTCTGAAATGGTCCTGACGAGTGGCCATCAGATCTTCACTTGAAAAGCTCCACTGATGGGAAACTGCCTTCTTACACAGCTCACCCCATCTCAGAGCCTTATCAGTTGTTAGGAACTATTTCCTTTTATAGCTGAGAACTGGCTTCCTAAAGCTTCTACCCATTCCTCCCAGTTCTACCCTCTGAGGCTAAGAACAAGACCAATTTTTCTTCCACATGACAGTGCTTTGGATCCTTGAAAGCAGCTGTTATATTCCAGCTAAATCTTTTCTCCAGGCTAAACAATCTCCATTTGTTTCAATCAACCTTTGAATAGCATGTTTCCATTCTCTCATCATCCTGGCCACCTTCTTCTTCACCCGCTCAGATTTCTCTTTTAGCAAAAAGGAACACATTCCCATTCTCCTGCTGGATAGATAGATAGGAGTCAGAGTGGGAAAGAATCAGCATGAGATAGACTGGCTGGCCACTGGTTCTCTCAGATTCTGTGATTCTGAGCATAGGACCACAGTCACCTAATGGGGATGGGACTGTTTGAAGACCAATGATTGTGGTTCAAGGGAAGAACCTTTCTAGGGAAAGAAGACACCAGCGACAGAAAAGCAAACAAAAGCATTTATTAAACTCCTATTATATGTCTGCTCTGTGCTAGACAACAAATACAGCAAATGAAACCATCCCCTCTAGTGCAAAGCTTACAATCTAATGAAGTAAAATAAATCAGAAGTCAAGCTCAGTCAAAACAGAGTGTATCAGAATTCTGCCCACAGGAATATGATTAATAGTCATAAGTCAATCAACCTCAGAGCTGGATCCATGAGCAGGAAACCTTCCATCTAGAGGTCAAGAATAAGCAAAGGATCATGGGTCATGAATTTAAAGCCATAAGGGGCTTTGGTCACCTAGTCCAACTTCTTTCATTTGACAGATAAAGCTTACAAAAGGGAGCTAGCTCACAAGATCACACAGGTAGAGCATGGGAGAGCTAGGATTCAAATCAAGGGTTTCTTGGCTCTAAGTCCAGTGTCCTTTCCGCTAAGATAAGTAATTTGATAAGTTCTTCCTCTCCAGAGCTATCAGTCTCAGCTTGCTCTCTTTGGCCAATGTAGGTGAGGACATTTTAGGATGAGGACCCTGTTTGGACATGGATTGTCAACTCTGTAGCTTGTCCCAGGTACACCCATTCAGTGGTCCTCTTCCAAGTGCTTGGAAATCCATTGGCTTCTCTATCACTCAGGCCTAAGGGAGGACAGAGATTCCAGTGAATTCTTCAGAACTTCATCAGGGGTGTCCTCTGTGGATAAAGAGTTCAGGCTAGATAACCAGAATGGTGCTATAGCTCCAGGGGTAAAGGACCAGAGACCAAACCCTGACCCTGTTTTGCTTCTTATCTTTCCTGATTCCCCTTAATGTTCTTGTCTTCCCACTGGGATTGCTTCCAATTTACCCTTTATACTGTACATTTCTTTTATGCGTGTGTATGGTATATATGTATGTATTTATAGAAACATAATCATATACATGTTGTCTTTCCCATTAGAATATGAGCTTTGAAGGTCTTTCTTTGCAACCTCAGAGCTTAGCCTGGCACTTGCTAAGCATTTAATAAAACTTTGTTGACCCTATGACCTGAGACAAGACATTTCTCATTTCTCAAAAGAGGGACCAAGGCCGGACTGGTCTCTTAACACATTCCTTGGGATAGTTGCCTTGATTAGAGTTCCAAGCTTCCTCTCAGATAAATGGTCCCAGACCTGAGCAGAGGAAAGAAGGGAGACACACAGGCAAATGGGAAGGTCCCAGAGGATAGCCGGCTCTTCTGCCAAATGATTTTCTCATTTCCCCTGGAGCACAGGGAATCCCAACAACAAGGGCCTCCTTAAGCTTTTTAATCTGGCTAGACTCTTCAGTCTTGAGAGTTGTTCCCTGCTGACAGAGCAGCCGCCATCTTTTTACAAACGGGATGAATATCTGTATAGTGTAAACAGCGTCCAGAAAAGGGACTCGAGGAGCTTTCCTCCTGCTCCTGACCTTTTGTCAAGCCTTTTTCAGTGTTGAGATTAATCTATGGCCAGACAGAACGGAGAGCAGCTAAAAGTTTACATAAAAGTTTCCAAGGCCAAACTGAACTGTTTCCGGGTTTTCTCCTCAAAAACTATACTTAGCACCACTTGTCCCCAGGAGAAGCCTGAATGGCGGAGGGAGGGCCTTTTGATTTATGAATGGATTCCCCTCCCTTCCTATCCTTTGGGAAGTCTGCCACAAGTAGGTCCCACAGTACCTCTCTGACCCCTGTTCCAACTCGCAGACACCAGACACTGGGTGGAGTAGGTTGGCAGGATAGGTGATATACACTGACTTATAGAAAGATGTCTTTTAGCCAAATAATTCCCTATGGAGGAATCCCTAGGATCGTGGAGCAGGAAAGGATGTTAAAGTCAGATGAAGGTTAGAATTAGAGGGGAGACACACCGGTGTTGTGCTTAATCTGAAAGGATTCAGGTCTCGTCCCCTACTTGGGTTCTGCTTGAAGGAACTGCAAGCCATTTTCCCAAGAAATCTCAATGATAACGCCAGCTAGATGGGCATGAATACTTAGATTAGAGTTAGGGCATCAGTATCTAGATCAGGGACATATACCTTACAATTACCAGAATCAAATAGGAGGAGAAATTAGAGACAATGAAGTATCACGGAAAGATTCTTGGATTCAAGAAACCCGGGCCCTAACTTTGGCTTCTACATTTGCTCCATTTGCTCCCTATGCCATCTGGGGCAAGTCTCAACCTTTCTGGACTGGATTATCTGAGGTCTTTTTCAGCTCTAGTGAATTATGGGTGCTTGAGATTAGGCTGGACCCCATTTGGGAAACCACAAAGCACTTTCAATGACCCCAAACTTCTTGCAACAACCCATTTTGTGAACACGGCTCTTCTTCCAGAGTGCCATATGTCTGAGAAGTTTGGAATTACCGCGGACTGGTAAACAGTTTCTTCCCACTGATGACTTGCACATGAGAAAGAACATAAAAAGCTTCATTAAGGCCTGAAGAAGGAGGTGGGGCTGTTGGGCAGCGAGAGTGAAGGATAACAGATGGACAGCCCCAGGATGGATGGGATATTGGAGAAACCAGGGATGGGCCTCCACCACACTGAGTCAGTGTTTATAAAGAGTCTCTGAAAAAACCAGGGGAAGAAGTCTGGTCCCACTGAAGGGGCTTAGAAGGGGAAGCACTTCTAAGACCCCAACAACCTGCAAGCTTCATGGTGAATGACCAAGCTAGTCGGTCATTTAAAAAGACCTTAGAGAAGAGAAGTCCGGTGACTTTGCTGTGGACTCCTATTTTGTTGAGCTTGCTTCCTTACTTGCTTGGCACGGTAAGATGGACAAGTAGCCACGCAATCAGCATCCGTGGTGATCCCCACCTGCCCAAGATCAACCCAGATTCATTGCTCGGAAATGACATTGGCAAAAAAAGAGGAAACTTGTTTAAATCTCCCTGGAATTGCTCTTCCTTTGGTTTCAGAGACTTCTCTCTATTCCCAACCACACGCTGAAAGCAGTAACATGAACGTCTGACGCCAAAGACAGACTCAGTTGTTTGTGTGTTGAAGCCATAGTACCATGGTTCCCATTGGGGAACTCCATGATCACCATCATCAGCGGATGATCCCTCTGATGGATGAGTCATGGATCTCAAGGATACAAAGAGGGCCCCACTTAAGCTAGAAAATTTGTAGCAATGTTTGATGTCTTCACAAGGAATGGCAATAAAGTAGCTGGAGCCTAAACAAATCTTGTATGTGAACATAACCGAATGTTACTATACCCTAAGAAGTAATGACACAAAGGACTCAGAGAAGAGGGGGAAGACATACAAAATGTAGCAGATGGAGGAAGGCAGCCTGGAAAAGTTCCTGATTCTGGAGTCAGCACCTCGCTTCAGATTCCACCATCGACCCAGCTGCGTGACCTTTGGCTAATTACTTGATCTTATTGGCCCTCACTTACCTCCTTTGTATGGTGAGAAGATTGGACTCGGTGCTCTCCCAGGGCTCTTCTCCTATAGATCCATGATCCTAAGCAGAACCAAGAAGTCGATATGCCCAATACAATCAAGTCCACGAGAAGAACAAAACAAAACAAAAACAAAGAAACTGCACACTAATTAGAATCAACAAGTTTGGTCCAAAGAAGAAATGAGACAATTTACCTCCCTCCCTTCATTGAAGAAATGAAGGAAAGAGTGTAAAATTATGGGTACAGGCAGACTCAATGGGTATGTTTAAATTGGTTTTTTCCATATTTCTTTTTTAATCCTTTGTTATAAGTTATGGCTCCATGGGAAGGGAGAAAGAAAGAAATATCTTTGGAAATCATGATGATATTAAAAATATAATACCTACTTGCAGAAAATCTCATGAGCAAATATAAACTGGGACAGCCGGGCATCTTAGGAAATCCCACCATCCACCTTCTCTAGCTTTAGGAGAAGAAGGCTCAAGATCTGGTCCCCAATCCCCAAATCCCATTCAACGTTTCCTTCCCCTTCTCCCTGGCTAAGGGGGGAGATGAGGAGGGAAAAGAACTATAATTCCCAAGGTACTCAGCTGTCCCAGTTCCCAACATGTGTGCATGAGATTTTCAGCAGGTGAACAGTCTTATAAACATAAATATATTTTGGGGACAGTTAGTTGGTGTAGCAAATAGAGCACCAGCCCTGAAGTCAAGAGAATCTGAATTCAAATTTGGCCTCAGACACTTAACACTTCCTGGCTATGTGACCCTGGGCAAGTCATTTAACCCCAATTGCCTCAGCTATGTGTGTGTGTGTGTGTGTGTGTGTGTGTGTGTGTGTGTAGCTACATATATAGTTTTCCCAGAAACCATTAATAATTAATAAAAACCATTTTTTCTTCCATTGAAGTACTACCAATGCTTCCTTGAGATATGGTGATGACTCCAAGTTTTCAAAGGGGCAGGATTTTGTGTGCTTCTGTGTTTGCTCCTTGAATCCAAAAAGTGCCTTTTTTTTGTGAAGGTGGGACATTATCTTACAGATGAGGAAACAGGCCCAGGTGCCAAGTGACTTTTGCCTTTTATTTAGGTAGGCAATGTCTCAAATATTGAGTTGTACATTTTACTATATCTTTTCCCTTCCACTCATAGCATAAAGTCAAGTTAACTGTCCTGTGCCCCTGGGACATCTCACTGAGCTCTTTACCTTCTTCTCAGTCTTTCTTTGCCCATACACATTCCCCCTATGTAGACTGGGACATACCAGATCAACAGAGTTGCAAAATATTTTAGAAACCCTCTCATTTTACAGAGAAAGAAACTGAGGGAGAGGAAGTGATCTGTCAGTCGTCAATCACAGAGCTGGCCAGTTCTCCCAATTCCCAGTCGAGTTCTTTTCCCTTCCTACTATTTTGTCTTTTATAAGGCCATCTTGAGTGCTAGGAAATCCCCTTGAACCCATCACTATCTCCTTCCCTCTCCCCAATTTAAAATAGACACATTTGCCAACTCCACATAGGCCCATGTGCAGGGCATTCTGGGTATGCCCTGACACATCAAAATGTTCCCAAACAAATACAGTATTTTCTACCTCGTGTTTAAATTGTATTTTTAAAATAACATTTAGTTGCTAATTTAAAATTAAGTTTAGTTAAGTTTTCATTTATGTGAAACCTTAATAACCTTATGTAAAACCAAAAATAATAACATTTATAAAAGAGTCTTTAATAAATGTTTGCATTTTCAAAAAATCCCTGGTTACAACCCCTAATGAAACATATTTACATGTCTTTGGTTAGGACTATGTCTCATTTGCACTTTGCAGGAACCTCAGTGCCCTGCACACAGTCAGGGCACTGTTTGTTGACTGAATGAATTTCAGATAATTCATCCAGCCTTTCTCTGTGTGTTCCCCCTCCAGGCTCACTAGCTTTTGTCTTCTCTTTCTGTCATTCAAAGAGACTGTATAGTGCAGAAAATAACAACATGTAGGGGAGGGAAAGTCAGTGATGGGTTCAAATCTTGGTTCCATCACTTCCTGGTGTACAACTTTGGGCATGTCACTTTCCTTTTCTGGGTCCCAGTTTCCACAACTGTACAATGACAGGATTCCACTGGATGATCAGCAAGGTCGATCCCAACTCTAGAACCCCAAGTTATTGCTGTAAGAAGAAGAGGGGACTTGGGGCCCCTGTGTGGGAGGAGTTCTCCTCTCCCAGGCTTGCTCACTTTTGTGATTATTCTTTCTTTTTCTCCTTTTCAGGGTCAGCCCGGCACAAGAGGCTTTCCTGGATTTCCGGTGAGGGGGGAGGATTTATGTAATGTCCCTGTCCATCCATGTCAGCCAGACCTCATTGCTCTGAGTTAGCAGTTGTGCTGACATTCCCACTGGAAGCAACAGTGGCTCTTTCACGGAACGCCCTACTCCTTAGCCTTCCAAAAATGTGGCCGGCTCCAAGCTCGGACCACTCCTGGGGGGAGGGAGGGAAAGAGAGAGAGACAGAGGGAAAGAGAGAGAGACAGAGAGAAAGAGAGAGAGACAGAAAGAGACAGAGAAAGAGAAAGGGCGATGAAACCCAGACATCTCTAACCACCTGCAGCCTGACACTGTAATTTTCATCATTTTTCAGTTGTTTCAGTCGTGTCAGACTCTTCATGACCCCATTTGGGGTTTTCTTGGCAAAGATAGTGGTGTGGGCTGCCATTTCCATCTCCAACTCATTTTAAAGATGAGGAGACCGAGGCATACAGGGTTAAGTGACTTGTTCAGGGTCACAGCTAGGAAGGGTAAGATTTGAACTCAGGGAAGTGCCTCTTCCTGATTCCAGCCCCAGCATTTGATCCACTGTCCATTTCACCATAATAGGGGATTCAGAAAGATTTACCCTGGAGGGAAGGGGCCCCTGACCTGGCTTAGACACAGAGAAGAGATAATAATCGCTAATATTTCCATAGCATTTTAGAGTTTACAAAGCCCTTTACACTTATTTTATCCCATTTGATCCTCACCACAGCTCTGAGAGGTAGGTGCTTCTATTACTCCCATTTTACAGATAAGGAAACTGACAGAAGTTAGGTGACTTAACCAGAGTCACACAGCTGTCAAGTGTCTGAGGTATGATTTGAACTCAGTACTTCCTGACTCCAGGCCCAGTGCTCTAGCCAGCTGCAGGAGTCAAGGAATGGGGAAGGTACCAGAAGTAGCCTGGCTAGATCAGAGATTTTAGAGTCTAGCAGGCCTAGATTTGAATCCTCGCTCTGTCACTGGCTAGCTATATGACCCTGGACAAGCTATATGACCTTTGCATGCCTCAGTTTCCCCAGCGGTAAAATGGAGATTTGGGCTAACTGGCCTCTAAGGTCTCTTCCAATTCAGTCTCTATGATCCAAAGTTTATTAGTTGTTCAAGTTCTCAGCTTCCTCACACATTGCCTTCTAAGGCCTTTTAGCTGAAGCTTTGTGGGCCATTGGTTCTCCCATTCTGGCCCATTTATAGCTTTGGCAGGTAGAAAATGGGGAAGAGCCAAGTGGCAACAGGGACAATAAAAAATACAGCAACAAGTCTTGTCAACATGAAGAGGAGCCTCAAATCCCACTAGCCATGGGAATTACCACAACAGAAAGACCGGCTGACATATTGAGCTTCCATATGGGAGGGAAGGATGTTGGGAATTTTTCAAAGGCTCATAAATTTATACTGGAAGGGACCACACAGGACAGTTAATTCAATAGATTCATTTACAAAACAAGGAAACTGAGGTATATGGAAGTCGAGTGATTTAACTGCATTCATTTGGAAGTTCCACATGTGGGAATTAGAATCAATTCTTCCTCACTCCTGCGCCATTTTTGAATAGTGGAGTCTGGGGACTGAGGGAGTCCATCCAAAGAACAATTCCCAGGAGGTACCTCTTCCTTATGGCCCTCTTCTCAAGGGCTGAGTAGGAGAGGCAAGGTTCCCTGGGAGAGATGCTATCATGATGTTTAAGGGCACATACAACCCATAATGGACACGCTGACCCTTTTCTGTCTTTCTCTGTTTCAGGGTCCCATCGGCTTAGACGGCAAACCGGTAAGTGATTACTTTCTTCTTGAGCTAAAGTTTTACCCTTCTCCTGGTACCAGGTCATGTACACCTAAGTCTTGTGGAGCCACTGAGAGATTCTTGGCTGTGAAAGTCTCTAGCGCAAATTAAAGGAACAGAAAATCTGGTTCTCTTTAAGGATCTGGGAGAGCAACAATTGTATCCTTGGAAAGGGGAAAGAAAGGGGTTCCAGAGCTGTGTAACGTTTAAGAGAGGGCCCCCACGGCCAAGGTCATCCTTGGAGCAGAATTTCACAGGCGCCCGTCTGAGGCCCAGTGCTCACATCCAGAGGCTTGCCAAAGGGAACAGTGAAGGGGGGATGAGGAAGGGAGGGAGCCATGGCAGGGCTGGAATTGGGTATGGACTCAGGAAGGCAGCAGGTAGGGGGGAAAAGAAGGAATTGCCTGTAGAGATTAAAAGCAAGACAGGGGGCTCACTCACATACATTCAGTCCATGATCTCCCCCATCCCTAACATCTCCCTCTTCCTATCACCTCCAGCTCACTTCTTTCCCTTCATTAAGAATAACTGACATTTCTGGGGCATTTTAATTTCCATTTCCAAATAGTCTCTCCATAAAACATATATTACTGTATCCATTTTATAGATAAGGAAAATGAAGCCCAAGTTGGGGAAGGGACCTGCCCACAGTTTCCCAGCTGAGATTCAAAATTCGATTTCTAG
>NC_045427.1:632877445-632982445 GCF_902635505.1 Sarcophilus harrisii | reverse complement strand
CTTTTCCCCACTTACTTCCACCTTCTTTCCCTCTCCCCACTCTGAGTGAGATAATAATAATTATAAACATTATCATTATTATATTACTACAATTATAATTTAATACAATAATGATGATGTTTTAATAATAACTAGCATTTATTTTGTGCTTTGAAGTTTGCAAAGCGCTCATTACAAATTATGTGATCCTCACAACAACCCTATGCCGCGCTATTTAATTAACCACATTTGACAAATGAGGAAACTGAGGCTGAAACATGGAGCCCAAGATCACTTGAGCAAAAAGTCTAAGCAAGAGCAGAATTCAGGTCCTCCTGATTTCAGGCCTAGTTTTCTATCTATAAAGTCACCAGCTGCCCAGACGAAGCAGTGGCCGTGCCAGTGAAAATGCTGAAAACCTTTTGATTTTCTTTTTACTCCTTGACTCTGTCTTGGCTGATTGAGTGTGTTTCCTTCTTCCCACAGGGTCTGTCGGGTCCCAAGGGACAACCGGTGAGTCCTCAGCTGGAGTCTGGCACTTTCCCAGCTAGCTTTGAGTTAGCAGTATCTATTAAACACCTACTACATGCCAGGCACTGTGCTAAATTCTGGGGCTAAAAAAAAGGCAAAAGTCCAGTCCGTGCCTCCAGGAAGCTCCCAGTCTAATGGGAAAACAACATGCCAATTTGTAAGATCTAGCCAGAGTAGACAAAGGGAAGTCTCAGAAGGCAGATGCTAGCTGGGGGAGGAAGGAGGAGGAGAACTGGGAAGGGCCTAAAGAAGGTAGGATGGGGCCAGGAAGCCAGGGCAACCAGAAGGTGGAAGTAAGGAAAGAATATTCTTTATCCCAGGTCTCAATTCTCACCTTTTTCCTTTTTCTGATTTCTCTTTGTAGGGACCTCCAGGACAAAAAGGAGAAAAGGTAAGGCCCACTGTAGATTTGTAGGATTTTTTTTCCCCCTGAGACAATTGGGGTTAAGTGACTTGCCCAGAGTCACACAGTTAGAAAGTGTTAAGATCTGAGACCAGATCTGAACTCAGGTCCTCCTGACTTCAGGGCTGGTCCTCTATCCACTGCACCACCGAGCTGCCCCTGTAGGATTTACTTTTAATGAAATATGAAGCCTCTCAAGAGATGCAGAGAATTCGTGGCTTCTTAGCACTGATTTTTTTTGACAATGATTTGACATGGTATAGCATGGTAGGGAAAGGCAGCGGATAGAGTGCCTGACCTGGCCTCAAAGAGTTCAAATTCAGCCTCAGGGACCTCCTAGCTGGGCAAGTCACTTAACCCTATTTGCCTCAGTTTCCCTATCTGTAAAGTGAGCTGGAGAAGGAAATGGCAAATCCCTCCAGTATCTCCACCAAGAAAACCCCCACTGGGCCCACAAAGAGTCCGACACGATTGAACAACAAAATGATGAAATGAGCAGAGTGGAGAAAGCCTTGGATCAGGAGTCATAGAACCGGAGCACTGGAAGCAACCTTAGCAGTCAGGAAGCCCTTCTTCAAGCCTCCCTGAGCAGTGGTCCCCAACCTCCACTCAAAGATCTCCAGACGGAGGGCTCTTCCATGCGCCACCTCCAACAGCAGCCTTTTCAATTAAGACAGCTTCAGTCCTCAGGAAGGTTTCCTTGCTTTAAGCAGAACCGTGTCTCTTGGCAACTTCCAATCATTGTTCCCGATTCTGTCTCATGGGGCCTGGCGGAACAAGACTAATCCTTCTTCCACATGACAGCCATCCACATGCTCGAAGACCAAAATCGCATCCCACCTCTCCAGACTAAACAGTCTCAATGTCTTCAAAAAGCAAGTAACGCTTTCCCAGCCGGGATTGAAGAGTAAAGAGACCGGGGTTCAAATGCTAGATTTGCTCTTTACTACCTGTTGGACCTGCACAAGTAATTTCCCCTCCCTGGGACTCATTTTCCATTTCTGTATGAGACAGGAAGCAGATTACCTGGTCTCCGAGGTCCCTTCCAACTCTAACCCTTTGCTAGGTGACATGTTTAGCCTGGAGGCAGACTGGTGGAGGAAGAAGGACTAGACGTGTTCTCCCGGTCCCGGAGAGTGGAATTAGAAACAATTAGACATGATATAGACTCCTAGTTTTAGAACTGGAAAAAACCTTCGAGACCTTTGGGTCCAGCCTCCTCGTTTTGCAGATGACGGAACTGAGGCTGGCCCAGAATCAGACATCTGGTAAGCGATTAAGGGCAGATCCCGTCTCCATTCTACAAAACCCTACAACCTAGGGATAACTGCTCACTCATGAAAGCTGGCCAACAGCAGAAGGGGTTACTGAGGAGACACCCTCCCCACCCCACCCCCGTCCTTGAAGGTCTTCAACAGAGTCTAGACACCACTTGTCAGAGCTATTCCTATCAGGTATAGACTCCGAGAGATGGCCAAAGAGGAGCCTCCCTGCTCCGAGAGTCCAAGGCTGGCTCTTCTCTGGCAGTAGTGCCAGACTTTTCATATGGTGAGCCCGACATCTGCTTTGAAGGTTACAGTGCTCTTCCATTTCATGCTGGATGTGTTGTTATTTTTCAGTCATTTTCAGCCATGTTATACTTTTCAGGACCCCATTTAGGGTTTCCTTGGCAAAAAATACTGGAGTGATATGCCATTTTCTTCTCCAACCCATTTTATAGATGAAGAAACTGAGGGTTAAGTGACTTGCCCAATGTCCGAGGTCACCTTTGAATTCAGGAAGATAGTTCTTCCTGACTCCAGTGCTGGCATTTTATCTATTTATCACCTAGCTGCCTTCTCTGGATACAGTTGGTCCATTATTATTATTATTATTATTATTATTATTAATTCGGCTATATTTGATTTTGAAAACAAAAAATTGGATGAGAAACAAGTCTAGTGGGCTCTGGAGCTCACCCAAAGGGTGAGCGTTATTCCAACCCTGCCCATCTACTGTTCTGGGAAGTGACAATAGTTTCCTCCTGCACCCTCAGGGGAGAGAGAGCCAAAAAGAAGAATAATGTGATCATACTCATGTCTCTTACACCCTGAAGTTTACAAAGCATTTTCTCCTTGCTGCCCCCCACAAGACAGGTGTGGAATCATTGTCCCTTTTTACATGGGAGTAATTGCTCAGCATGGTAAAATGGCTCGTCCCGGATGACACTGCTAGTCTAAGGCAACGTGCATTTATTAAGCACTTACTGTATACTATATACAGTACTGTATACTGTATTCTAGGAATAGAAAAGAAAGAGGGTCAAGTTTCTCCCAAAGAGCCACACCAGCAGCATGGTGACTGGCAGATCGGGGAACCCTCAGTGGAAACTACCGGGCTTTGAATGGAAGGGGGCATCTAACAATCATCTCTGTCTTTCTTTTCCCAGGGTCAGTGTGGAGACTATCCCCACAGGGTAAGTAGATCTCTCTTTTCTCCTTCTCCAAACTGCCTGATTCCCGCAGTGGGCTCCTTTAGCCGGCATTTCTTGACCTGTTGCTAGCAGGAAGACTGATGTTCTTCCTCCTTCCTCCCCCAACCTTGACAGGGCTTCTTATGATATTATAGGGGGAATTAGAGAGTGGATCAAAGTAAACTCTCCATTCTCTGCTTTATGGGGTCTCTGGGATTACCTCATCTCTCCCACCCCATTAGAGACTCAGACTTGGAGACTCTCAGCCAAGCCAGAAATGGGCTGGGGCCATGCTCAGGGGGAGGAGGTGCCGGAGGGTGCCGTGTGGGGACGATGGTGCGGCCGGGCACTCGGCTGGGTCACCATGCCCGGGGCTTGTGCCCAACTCCGGGCTGACCACATGCTCCACGGCATGTGCCTAAGCAGAATCCGAAGCCAAATGTAAGCAGTTCTTTGGGGTGAGCCACACGTCTCCTCCCTTTGCTGCCATGGCTGCAGATAATTGAAGGCTGAGTGGCCAAAAGACTGGGGGGAGGTCCTCACTTCAGCCCAGGGCTTTGACTGCAACTCAACTCCCAGGCAGAGCAAGAGATGGCTTTCCTCAGCCTCAGAGCCCCCTTCCTCAGGGATGCTGCCCCAGAGGCCTCTCCTTTCATAGCAAGATCCTTTGAGGTCATATATTTATGGCTGAGGAGTGGGCTGTATTTTGGAGGGCCAGGAGACAAGCAAGGTTGCTTTGTGGGGATTCAGCAACTAAAATCCAAGTGACATTTTGCTCTAGAAAAATGGTCACTTTTCATTTAGGGATGGGAACAGGGAGGTCCCCTTGCCTTTCATACAGCTAGTCTCTGTGAGGAGAAAGGGAAAAGGAAAAGGAGGAAGAGAAAGAAAGAGTTCATTCAGGAATACACACTGTGGACACTGGGATATATTTACACATACCCATGGGTCGCCGAGCAGGCTCCCAAGGCTAATAGTCCCACCCTTCCACTGTTGCCCTGTCAAGCACACATTATTGACACAGGCGGAGTGAGCTAACCATAGGCCTCAAAGAGGGCATATTCACCCCCAAATTCAACCTCCCCTGCTCAGACCACCTCCTGGGGAGATGCCAGTGTGAACACCCACAGAACTGGTCACCCTAGCAGGGACTCACACGGCAGCTTGGCTTTGGCCAAGATAATCAGCTTAGATCTCGGGGCTAGTTGGAGCTCTGGTATGAAGACAACCTGCCAGGGGCATATGGATTGGGAAAGGGAGATGGGTGGGGCGGGGGAGTGGAGGGGACTCGTGTGTTCCGGCCTGATACAATAATAGAAGGCTATTTGGAACAATGGACTCATAGGATTGTTATGAGGGAAAGGAGGAGGGGAGGGAGGGGGAGGGAGGAGACTGATAGAAAGAGAGGAAAGAAGAAGAAAGAAAGAAAAATAAAGGAAATAGAGAAAGAGGGAGAAGGAAAGGAAGAGAGAGACAGAGACAGAGGAGGGAGGGAGGGAGAGAGAGACAGAGAGAAAAAGAGAGACAGAAGGAGAGAGGGAGAGACAGAGAGACAGAAGGAGAGAGGGAGACAGAGACAGAGACAAAGAGACAACGGGAAGGAAGAAAGGAGGGAGAAAAAAAATAAAACACTCATATCCCAGTCTCAAAGATTAGCTCAATAACCATGTTGATGGTCATCTGACATGTGACCCAGTTGGGGGGTCACAAAGCAAAAAAGCCCTTCCTCCTCCTGTTGCTGACACAGATATTGAAAAGTAGACGCTGTGGGGAAGGGTGTCTCTACCCTCTACCAAGTTGCTCTGTGTCTTCACCAGAGCTCCAGCATTTAGTCTAACCCAGTGTTCTCCCTGTCTCCAGGACACACATGCTCACACACACACACACACACACACACAGCCTCCTCCCGTGGGCTACAGAAAGGTATGAGCGAGGAACTAGGAGGAGAGGGAGAATCAGAGAGAGAAGGGATTTCTGGGTAGCCCTTGTCTCTTCTTTAAAGAGCCTGGTTTCCTGGCTGTTCAATGGGTGACCTCCTCATTCCCCAACATGACAGATAAAGGTCAAAGGGGGCAAAGGTTACAAGCCCACCCTGAGGGTTCGTTCAGTAACCGGATGGGACAATTAGAAGGGTATGAAATAGAAGGGATGTGACCTTTCAGATCTGGAAGAGGGGAGGGACTGGTGTAGAGCTGGGTCGGATGGGCTTGGACAACTCACTGTATGCTCTGTCTCCGCTCTCCCCCCACCCCGGCCCCCAGGAATACCTAAGCACCACCCTGGCAGCCCTGCGTTCCAACCAGATAATTACCCTGAAGGTTTGTGGGCTCCAAGGATGGTCTCTGTGGAGCCCGCTCTGCCGAGGAGCATTCGCAGGCAAAGACCCAATATTGTACATCCCGTGGCAATGGGAAGGGATACGGGGTAGAAGTGATATTTTTCTGAGGGCGGCAGTGAGCCAGCGCTTGCCCCTTATATTTAATAAGAACCCTTTATTCTCTTCAGCACCTGGTGGGAGTGGACAGAGAACTGGCCTTGGAGCCAGGAGACCTTTGACACACGCTATCTGTGTGATTCTGAGCAAGTCACTTAACCTCTTAGGGGTCGTGATGGGTCAATAAGCATTTATTTAGTACCTACTGTATGTCTGAGCTGAAGATGCAGGTAAGATGTTGACCTGCATCGACAGAGCTCCCTCTACCTGTGAAATCACGGGCCAAGACCCCCTCGTACTTTATTTTTATTATTATTTTACAGAATATATTACATTACTGCCATAGCCCTTGTTACTTAATCCATATTCAGCATTTTTTAAAAACTGAGAACTCCAGAGAAATCTTTGGCTTGTATTTTGAAACTCCTCCCCGTCTCTATCCTAGGGTGAGCACCCCCATGGCCAGAGCGCCCACACTTCCATGTGCCCGGCCTCTGACCGCCCACCCCTGGCTGCTATCAGTCAGGTTTTTCCCATTTACTAAAAGAAGACCCTAATGGTCACCTAACACCGCAGAGACTTAAAGCATCCATTTCCTCCTTTGTGGCCAGCTTGTGGCCTATGCGTCAGAGCCTCCACGGCTGGCGAACCACAGGCTGGAGTGGTCAGGGCAGGGCGCTGGCAGCACGATATTGGGCCACTGTTGGCCCCTCGGCAAAGCGGGCTCCTTGGCTCCCACAGAGCCACGTCGGACGGGCAGGGGCAGATGCAGGCGGGGGGAGCTGGGGCAAACCTCTCGCTCCGAGGCACCCTCGCGGACCAGGGACGCCACCTGGCAGAAGGGGAGCCCTTTACCCAGGATGCGCTCTCTCTCTGGAGGTTAAGGGGGCACATCCTTGGGGGCCCAAACGACCTCTCCATAGTCCGCTGATTTGGCGAGGAAAGTTTCTCTGTGGGACGCCGGGGGGATAAGGTTATCGCCAGCCTGTTTGCCATTGGCAAAGATGGCCTGGGAAGATAGGAAATCCTGTCCCCAGAAGTCCTCCCGAGCCCCATCAGGGCGAGCGCTCACTTTGAAGAACCTCGGCTCTTCGTCCCCACTGGCGGCTCTCGGAGCTCTGAGGTTTGCCTGTGGGTCCCCCCTCTGCCCGCCGCCTCCTCTCCCCGTCTCCCCGCGGCTCCCCCTCATTAACCTTTCTTCCCTCTCTTCTCTCCCTCTCTCTGTCCTGACCTGCCCTTCTGGGACCTCGGCACCTTCCTGGCTCCTTGTGACTTTGGCCTCTCTCTCTGACTCCTCAGCTGCTGCCTCTTCTCAATTCGGTGCGGCTTGCGCCACCCCCCGTCATAAAAAGACGCACCTTCCAGGTAGACGCCTTCTCTTGCCCCGCGCAGTGACTTCTGCAGGGAAGGCCTCCAGGAGGGGGAGGCCGGCCGAGCTTCGGGGCCCAGCAGGGCAAGGGCCCCAGACCTGCACAGGGCCAACTCCACTTTAGACCAGGGATGCTTGATCTTTTTGTGCCATGGACCCCCCCGTTGGCAATCTGACCCTTCTCGGCCTAATCTTTTTTTTTTCCCCTTCGGTAGAATTTTATTTTTCCAAATACACATAAAGATAGTTTCCAGAATTCATTTTTGAAAGCTTTTGTGTTCCAAATTTTCTCCCTCCTTCCCATATCTCCCCTCTCCCCAAGATATATGGTACATATGCACTCGTTTTAAATATATTTCCATATTTGCCATGTTGTAGGAGAAAATTAGACCCAAAGGGAAAAAACACGAGAAAGAAAAAGCAAACAAACAAACAAAAAAAGATAAAAATATGCTTCAATCCACGCTCAGTCTCCACAGTTCTCTCTCTGAATGCAGGCGGCATTTTCCATCCCAAGTCTCTTGGAATCATCTTGATTCACTGCCAAGTCCATCACAGTTGATCATCACACAATCTTTCAGCATAATCTTTTTAAATAATTAAAGAAAATGTTAAATTTCAGTTAGAGGTTGATAAAAATCAAGATGTCATTTTTATTCCCCATACAAGTTCCTAGAATCTTTGAAATCTCTCCGAGGACCACTTGGGAGTCTATGGACACGGGATTAAAAACTTCTGGGCTCTTTTGGCTCTGAATCCTGTGATCTAATGACCATGACATCTTTTCCCTCTGACTGGTATTAAAACTGGTGAAAGGCAGAGCAGCTGGCTACTTTCAGTGTTTTTGGGAAAAAAAAAAACTCAAAAAATTAAACAACAGAAGAGATCGCCCAAGCTGTCAGAAGCCTCCACCCCCATTTAGGGTATGGAATGTTTGAAATTCTAGGGCACTTTGATGTTTACAAAGCACTTACAATAATTATTTGAGGGAGGTATTATTCCCATTTTACAGATGAGGAAACTGAGACTCAAGGGTCCACTGTGATCAAAGTTAATAATCAGGTATCCTGATCACTAATAATTTTTTTAAATTTGAAATTACTTTTATTTTTCATCTTTAATTCAATTTTATTTTATTATTAGTTCCCCATAGTGAGAAAGCAAAAAATACAAAATCTGCTAAAAATATATAGTTCCCACATTAGTTATATCAGGAAAAAAAAACCAAACCCCAAACCCCTCTGCTTCCATGTGCTCTCTGCCCCTATCAGCTCCTGGATGAAAGGTATATTTTATGGAATCCTCTGATGCGGTGGAGGGTTCCATTGTGTTGAGCCAAATTCCCAAGTCTTTCAGAATTGTTTAGCTTCTTTCTTTGGCACCTTCTTTGTTGCTTGGGGCTGTAGTTTGGGCTCAGAATCCCAGTCCATCTTGTAGGGCCATGGGCAGGGCATTTGTGGGTTTGGAACCATAGAGATGATCTCAAGTGGATGTGGGCTGTGATGCTCACTCCCTGTGAGCCCAGACAAGACCTCCCCCCCACCGGGGTCCCTTTAAATGAGGGCGTTGACTTTTAAGGTCCCTTAGACCTGGAAAGCCATTGTCCTGACACAAAGGGGCGTAGAGCAGGGGGCAGTGGGAGGGTTGGCGGCCACTGTCTGAGGGCTGGGAGTAAATAAGCCTCTCTGCAGAACCAACACCAGAGCTCTGATCAATGACTAAAAATCCTGAGGGACACTTGAGGCGCGTGTTACCTGACCCTGGTAGGGCCAGCCAAGTCCTAGACGGCCTTTGGGCCTCAGGGCCCCTGATCCAGGTGTCACTCAGCAGGGCTCTGAGAGCCGGGGTCCCAGACCAGCTTCAGAGTGGCGCCATACCTGGCCAGCCTACTCTGGCCCCTCGTGTTCAGTAACAGAAATGATGCTATAATATTTGCATGTACATATTATCATATCCTTCTGCGTTCAAGGGACGATACATGAAAGGAAACGTGAAAACGTAGCTAGAGAGTCTGGCATTGAGTCCTACCTGTGTCCCACTAGGCAGACGGGACCTTGGACATGTGGTCCGGCTAATTCTCTGACTGCCGGGTGTAAAATGGCTGCTGAACCCGCCGGAAAAAGACAGATCCTCAACAATGCCCATTGTCCCCTGTGCTAACGAAAAGTAGAGACGTGCTTTTGTAAGGCGTTTCCTTCGACAATCCTATAGGAAAGATGCTCTTAGCTGCCGATGCTAAGGTTTCAAAGCCCCCACCTACATTATCTTATTTGTGCTTCAGAGCAATCCTGAGAAGGAAGTGCTCATTACAGATGAGCAATCGGAGGCTCTCAGATGGAGGGAGGGCAGGTATATTTGTCCCCATTTTATGGATGAACAAATCCAGACCCAGAGACCTAAGGTCAGACTCCAAAGACAAGACTTCCCACTTCACCGATCTCCCCAATACAAATACTTAGTGCTAAAACTGGATTTTGAGCCTGGGGTCCCCATCACCAGCTCCGGCTCTTGGCCCCAAACCAAACAGAGCTGGTTTTTTATTTGGCTCCTCCTCCAGAAGCTTAGCTCAGATCATTTCTTTGGAGGTCATGGAGAAAATATGTGAGCTAGCTAAATGTCTGTCGGAGAGCGGCTTTCAGTGCTCCATATATGGGTACACTCGAAGCTCCATGCGTGTACAGGAGAAAAGGTCTCAGATTCCCCCTGCTCAGGCACACACACACACACACACACACACACACACACACACACACACTGTGAGTGCGCAGGATGGTCCCGCAGCTAATCACGGCATCATAAAACCTCCCGCTGGGCAGAGCCCTAGAGAGCCTCTTGGATCAGTTGGATGTTTAGCCCAGAGAGAGCAGACTTGGATGTATGTGGCAGGGGGATGGGGAGATGTCCTTGCCATGTTCAGGTGGGATGCCATTTTTTGCTCGTGGCTGCCAGGACAGGGAGCACTGATGGGCTGAGGGGACTACAGTATTCTCTTTGATATGAGGGGAAACTTCCTGGCCAGTGGGTCTATACAAAAGTGGACAGGGCTGAGATAGGGGCAAGAACATGGGATTTGGAGTCTGGAGACCTTCCCAGGTTAGCATAGGTGGCTAAGTAGGCGACGTAGAGAGCACTGGGCGTGGAGTCAGGAAAAACTGAGTTCAAATCCAGTCTCAGAAAGATTTTTCCTAGTTGTGGGTCTCTCTGAATAAATTCAGCCTCGGGCTGCTTCCATTTCCTTATTTGTAAAATGAGGCCATAACAGCACTTACCTCCCTGAGTTATTGCAAGGAGCAAATGAGGTAATATTTGTTATAAGCTTTTTAAACCTTAAAGAGTATTCACTTTTCTTAGGAGACGTGAAACCACAGGCAAATAAGCACCTTCTCTGCATCTCAGTTTCCTCCTCAGTAAAATTGGGATAATTATAGCCACAAAAGACCCTTAGTCCTTTGCAAAATACTCTGTCTTCCTTGGAAAAGTTTTTAAGGCACTATGGAAATGTGTCCCCCATCACAAGGATTTTTTTTTTAAATTAGAAGCTGGATATTCACACATGGAAAACTGCTGTGGAGGGAATTCCTAAACTATGATCAGATAGATTAACTGTCCTCTGAAGTGCCTTCTTAGTCTGATATTCTAGGTGAGATTCTAGCCTTCTTATTGCAGGAGAGAAAGCTAAGGCCCAGAGAGACTAAATTAATTACCCAAGGTCACATAGCTATAGATAGAGGTGAACTCGATCTCGGGTCTCCTAAATCCAGGCCCATTTCCCTTGATGCTGGAATACGCTACTTCTCAATCTCCAGTCTTAGTGTATCAGATCCTTGGAGGAGTAGGAGTCCCAGATTGGCCAGTAGAAGTGATTCTATAGGGGAGGTACTGGTTCCCCCCCCCAGAATCCTTTGAAGTCAAATCTATGATCAAAGAATCAACACATTGGAAGGAATCTTGACTATCTAGATTTCATTTAGGAGGCACCTCAGAGGGGCCCAGTCCACCCTTGACCCAAGCATTGAATCCTCTTGATAACATCCAGTTTTTGCTCAAGGACCTCTAATGATGGGAAACTTGAAACTTTCCAATACAATCTGTTTCATTTGGGGCCAGTTAGAATTTTTATGAAATTTTCCCTTTTATTTAGCCAAAATCCACCTCTGCATAATTCCCAACCATTGGCCCTGGAATCTTGCCTTCCAAGAGAAAATGGAAGACTATTTAGGCCATAGAAGTTGATTGTTTACTTAAGAAAAAGACAATTTTCTTAAAATTAGGAAAATGAAGTCTCAGGCTTCCCCACAAATTTAGCTCAGGGAGTGACACCGCTTGGTGTGATATTAACAAGCATTTCTTGGACAATCAAACCCACCTCACTGGAACCAGTTGGGAAAAGGCCAGTCTGGGAGTGACCCCCCCCACCATGGCTGGTTTGGGGTCCGGTGCTCCTGGCTCTCCTCCTTTGACTACCACACTCCTTCCTGCATGTGATCACCAATATCACCATCCTCACCTCCTTCACCATCACCTTCATTGTCACCATTGGAGGGCTGAGGCTTCCTGGGGTTCACTGCACAGTGGTGGGAGACCACGATGCAGCCTCATCTTCTAACTGCTTTTTCCATGAACCTCAGGGTGAACAGGGACAAGCAGGCATCCAAGGCCCCCCTGGGCCGCCTGGTCCCCCTGGACCTGCCGGACCCATTGGCCCTCTGGGTAACCCAGGAGAACCAGGGCCCATGGGGCCCCCTGTAAGTATGATCTTCTCACCATTCTCTCATTGTCCCTCCCTGTAAGGAGTGGACAGTAGCTTACTAGTGTCCACTCCTCCTGCCCCACTCTCAGAATGGCAGAAAGAAACCTAAAAGCAAACCTAAAACAATCATCTGCCCTTCCCTCTCTCAAACTGTGGGCCTGAAGAAGTGCTAGTCTCGTCCCACCAACTCAGGGGTTGATCAAGGGCTTTCCAGGGGAAGAGGTAACATTTGGGCTAAGGAGGTGACCAGAGGGAACCAGCTTCCATGATACCCAGTTGGTCCCAGCCTTCCAGGGCTAAGGGCTGCCTTGAAAAGGATTTCTGGGCTGTGGGCTCAGAGAGAAGTGAAAGGAGGAATGGGGAGCCACAACTCGGAGACTCTCTAACATTCTCTCTGTACCTTTCTCTTGGATCCCAGGGCAGAACAGGAGAGCCAGGGAAACCAGGCAAGGACGGAAAGGTAGGTTTCCATGGGGATCCAATCTGGTGGTTTTGCCACAGGTTCACCATGGCACCTGGATGGAGCCCATCAGTGGAGTCAAAGAGCAGTAGGACACAAGAGCAGCAGGTCCAGAGGGCGATTATGCCATTCCCCTGCCCCCAGTGGAGCTGCTTTCCAACTACAGATCAAATAGGAATGTCACTAGAGTTTCCAAATCCCACTCATTGTAAGGCTCATTCTTAAGATTAAATACCAGCATGAAAGAAGAATATGGGCAATACCTGAGAGACAAAGGCGTTGGCCCTAGGAACCCGGACTCTGTCACACTTAGCCTCTATGAGCCTCGGTCTCCTTAAATGTCCCATAAGGATAATGGCAAAATGAATACTCCCTCCTCCATAGGATCACCTTGTCTAAATCCATTAGAATTCAGACTAGTCTGGTCATTTCCAGAGATCCAGCAATCTCACCTAGTTCAAACCCCAGAAGCCAAACTATCAGCCAATCACAATACCCATCCGGGCTCAGAGCCAAGCCCACGGGAAGGCTCCAGTCTCCCACCCCTACCCAACGTGGCTCCGAGGAGAGTCAGCATTGTTCTCCTCTCCCAAGTCCCTTGGAAGTGTCCTTCACCTGAGAGAGAATGCAGCCATCCCTTCCAGGAGAAGGTGGGGACCGCTGCCAAAACCAGGGCCCTGGGGACTAGAATATGTTCAGAAATAGCCTCAGGAAGCCTGAGCTGCTGGAAGAAGTTGGTTTTTAGGAAGGGATCTGAACTTGGAAACAGGCGAGATTGGGGGGAGGGAGGATGTGGGGAGGAGAAGTGTGGACTTGGACCAAACCAAAGCAAACCATCCCATCTCCAAAGATGTTCTCGCCATTTGCCTAGAGAAAAAACATTCCCCTGCTCCAAGTTGCTCACCTCCCTCTTCAGAGCCCAGTTTCTTCACCTCAAAGAGGAAGAGGTTGAGCCAAATGATATCTGGGGACCCTTAAGTCTGTAATTAAAATGCCCTCTCTCGACACTATTTCATTTTATAAATTTCAGGCACACATGTTCTGTCCCAGGAGCCTCTCCAGAGACTGAACACCCTCTTCCATCTTCTGGGGAAGCATGATCTTAGATCTCCCGGGGGCCCCATATGGGAGGCAATGGATGAAAGCCATCTTTGCTTCTTACCACCTGTGCTTTCCCCTCTTGGGCTCAATTACCTCGTTGGAAAACAGGAAGTTTAAACTGCTTGACTCTTAGGATCCCTTCTGGGCTTGAGATCTATGAGCTTAAGATTGGAGAATCGGCTCCCTATGAGTATTCCCCTACCCCTATCCCAACCAGTATTTTAAAAAATAAGTTTTATTGATGCTTGTTGTTTTTATACTCTTTACTTCTAGGAAAATCTCTTCCCTTCAAATTGAGCCCTTCCTTATAAAATGAAAACTATGCTATGAAAAGTTATTTGATATAGTGTCTCAATCAATCATAAATATTAATTAGGCACCTACTATGTGCCAGGCACTGAGCTAAGTTCTAAGCTCTTCTAATAATGTATTCAACAGGCTGCCCAAGTGTCTCCCATCTCTGTCAAAAGGAGAGAAAAGTGCTTCATTATCTGTTCTCCAAGAGCCTTTTGGGGTTTGCAGCTGCCCAAAGCTAGAACTAGATTTCTTCTTGGTGATTCTTTTGAGTTTCCATTACTTTGCAATCATCATATATATTGTTCTTCTTGTTTCACCTGCCTTAGTTTATAACAACCATCTCAATTTGAATAATTTTTGTGCACAGTCCCCAACCAGAAAAAGGTTGAAACCCAGAATTTCAGGCTCCTTTTTCCTTTTGACAACAGTACCATGTATATACCATGCTCAAGGGGCCTCTGGGAGATTGTTGGTCTTCCTTTCTGTCCTCACTCAAAATAATCTGTGCTATTGCAAACCACCTGGGAAAGAAAGATCGTCTCATACTCTGTTATTCTTGTCACTTACAGGGCTTACCTGGACCTCCTGGACCAAAGGTGAGAGCAATGAAGCAATATGGTAGCCTGTGGTTGGTAGGGAGAAACTGGAAGGAGGATGAGAGAGAAAGAAAGATGCACAAGAGAGGAGATAGAGCAGAGACAGGGAGAGATGAGTGAAAGAAGAAAGGAAGAAAGAGAGAGAATGAGAGAGAGAGAGAGAGAGAAGTAAGGAAGAAGGAAGGGAAAGAAGGAAGGAGGGAGGAGAGAGAGAAAGACAGAGAGAGAGAGAGAGACAGAGAGAGAGAGACACACACACAGAGAGAGAGAAAGAGTTAGCTGGAGTTGATGACATAAGACTTTGAGACACACAGCAATATTTCATCTGGCCAATGGCACAAAGCATAACCCAGTTTGGCTGACATCAAAGCCATCTAGGAAATCAATCACTTCCCCAGTATTTATTCAACATCTGCTGATTATCCAGCCCCATACTAGGAACATGGGAAAACAAAAGGAGGATGAGGAATACCCCTGTTCTCAGGGAAACTGAGCAAACCAGAAAATGATAGAGCCACCGCCAAGACTGTGCAGTCCAATCTTTCATTTGACAAAAGAGGAAATTGTTACAAGAGCCGAAATCCTCTCTACATCATTCCTGACATATAGTCATCCAGCCTTTGCCTGAGCACCTCCACTGACCAGGAGCTCACCAGCTCCTCCAGAGAGAACAGGGAGCCACATCCCCCAAGGAGGGCCATATTGAGTGCAGGTCTCCCGACTCCCCACTCAGTGCTTTTTCCTATACCATACTTTGGGAAAACTAAAGGATTAGAGTATAGAAAACCTTCACATCACAATATATACCAGAGCTGAAAGAGCCTATGGAACAGCAAAAAAATGTGATCCTAGAGCTGAGCTATAACTAGGCTATGGCCACTAGGATTTTGCCTCAGGGTACAGAATTTAGAGGATTCTATTAGCACCAGTCCTGTTATATATAAACATCAGAGCTTAGCATCTAGTTAACAAAAATAACGTGTCAAACCAAGTAATTCTCAGAAACTGGGTTTCAGTGAGCCCCTTCCCCATCCTGATCAATAGTGTCTCTAGAAGCAGCTTCCCCGCTCCTTCCCACTCCCCCTCCCTCATCCCACCAACTCCATCTGGGGACTTACTTTATACCATTTGCCCTAAAGGCGGTTTTAGGAGAGTTCCCTAAAAGCCTTAGTTGCAACTTTGCCACAGAAACCCTCTAGTCCACCAGCCTCAATTCAAAAATGAGGCAACTGAGTCCCAGAGAAGGACAAAGGTTTTCTCTATCACATAGGCTAGTAAGTAAAAACTACTCAGGTCTTCTGATTAAAAATTCCATCTCTCTGTCCCTTATACTCTGGAATATTAAAGCTGAATTACAAAGGTAATTAGGCCTCCTGTAACCCAACCTTCTTATTCAATTCGCAAGAGAATGGAGGCCTAGAAAGGCTAACCGGGGTCACACAGCTAATTTGGGTCAGAGACCTAACTCTAGAACCTGGATTTCTTACTCCTAGTCCAGTTGGTTTTCTGCTATGCTTCAGCCTAGAATAGAAAAATCAGAACTCCAGTGAGGGGGACCAGATGAGAAAGAATAGTAAAAGGGAAGTAAAAGTTGAGGCTTGGAATGGTGGTGGATGAAATTTGGGTTGAGCCTTGAAGGACAGATATAATTTGGACAGGCTCGGAAGCTGCCTCTGTGATGGGACCAATAAGAGGAAAGTGTGTAAGGAGCTTCCCTAGCCTTCAGTTTCTATAGTCCAAGAATGACTAGGGTGTAAGTAGAAATAAAAGGGAAGGTTCTTGCTTGTTGCGATTAGGCTTCCCTACTTGACCTGGGATGGGGAGCCATCGTTTTAATGATTGTGATGAGTGAACAGTGTGACATGGCAGGTCCTTATGATGGTTTAAATGATCTGAGGCTTCAGGTTACCCAGAATGAGAGGAGGCAATCATCCTTGGGTCCTCCACCCTTGTCAGAAGCCATTTGGAAAATTCTCTTGAGTTCTGGATGTTACATTTTGGGCATCCATTGGACCATTGTCCTCTGAGGTTCCTCCAATGTGGGTATTTTGTGAAGAAGCTCACGGTTGGGGTGGAGCACATACAGGAGCGAGCGACTGGGGTAGAAAGAGAACTGGAAAGCTTGCCAGAGGAAAAGGGGATGTTTAGCTAACCAGAAAGGACTTAAGTGGGAGAAGGGGGGAGTAGAAAGATATCATATGAAAGGAGGGATTAAGCTTGTTTGGCTTGGCTCAAGGACAGAACCAGAGCAATGGAGGAGCAGATGTAGGGAAGCAAGTTCCAGCTCAATATGAGGAAAAACTTCCTAAGAATTGAAGTTCTTCCCAAGGAGACCAGGCTTTCTCGGGAGCCGCGAATGCCCGGGTAGCGCTCCTCCAGGAAGGTCAGGGTGACCACGTGGTTTGGATGTTGGCAAGTTCACACATGGCCCTCATATGGGGGCTGGCCACCGTGCATCCAGAATCCCTTCCTGCTCTAAGGGTCGGGGGGCGGGGGGGCCAAGAGCTGGGTGAGAAAAACAAATGGTTGTCTCTGGCAGCCAATCAACAGTCTCTAGTCTAGGGCCAGCTCCCTGGGTAAATGGTTTTTCCCTCTGCTCATGAGCATCATCATCCTAATGGTCTTTTCTTTGTCTTGGCAGGGAGACCCCGGAATTCAGGGATATCATGGACGAAAGGTCAGGGGGAAGGGCGTGGGGGGGCAAGTGGTGATGGGCGGAATGGACTGGGGGGGCGGAGCAAAGGGGTTACAAAGCAAATGCTTATCAAATATCCCGAGGCAAGCAGTGCTGACTGCCCAGCACTCAAAAACTGGCCCATGAATGATGTGTAACCAGCTGATTGGAAATATTCAGAGCTCTCAACTGTCAGATCTTGTCAGCACTATCGTCCCACCCCCACCAGTGGCTCCTCTCCCTTTTGGTACTGGAAAGAACCTGTACTCAGAGTCAGCAGATCCAGCTTCTATTTGTTTCTCTATGACTCACTGGCTGGGTGCCCTCTCGGGACCTCAGTTTGCTCATCTGTAAAATGAGACCGGACTTGGTGACATCTGACTGTTCTTCCAGCTCAAACGTTCTGTGCTCATAGGCCACTTAATCTGGGCAAACCCCCTCATCTACCATGGTGGCAGATGGTACCTGAGCCTTCCACGGAGGAAGTAAGCTCCCCTTAAGGTTTAAGAGCTGGCTGCGGGGTAGTGGAACGAGTGATGGATGGACATGGAGTCGAGACTCAGAACACATTTAGCTTTAACACTTGCTAGTTTTGTGATTGAGCCTTATTTGAAAAAGGGAGATAATAACAAACTGACAGTCTTACCGAGGGGCCAGGAGGAAAGCTTCTTGCAAATGAAGGAGATGAGGCCTTGGAATATCCTGAGACCAACTAAATTTGAAATCAGATCACCCTTTTTTCCACAGGATTATCCAATTTTCCTTTTTTAAGAGGGCAGTTGAAAAAATAATGCTAATAACTAGCATTTATATCATGTACTTTACCAATGCTATTTCATTTGATTTTCACAAGAACCCTGGGAGTCATATCACTACTGTTTGCCTCAGTTTCCTCAACTGTTAAATGGGGCTAAGAACAGCACCTACTTCCCAGAGTTGTTGTGAAGCTCATTTAAGGCATTATGTTCTGGTTTAAGTAGGAGATTGATAAGGCAGAAAGTAACTAGGTTGAGGAAGGACTTAAAAGGGTCCAGGTTAGGAAATAACTGGCTTGAAGAAAAGACTCCCTTAGAACATGAGAGTTGGGTTCAAGTATCGGGAGGATTGTTACATGGAAGAGGGACTGGCCTTGTTCAGATGGGCCCGGAGTGGCAGAAGCAGAAACCAAGGGTGGAACTTGAAATGAGAACAATTTAGGCTGAATATCAGGGAAATTTTCCTCCAGTAGACTTGTCCCAAAGCAGAATGACTGGCTTGAGAGAGGATGGATTCTCCATCCTTGGAGCAGAAGCCAGAGCAGCACTTGTTGGTGTATAAGAGTGAGGATTCCTTTGGAGCAGGGGTTGGACCCCCAAATTCTGTGATTCCCAGGGACATTTCAGGCCCCTTCCCTCTCTGAATCTCTGATTCTCTGCAAAGTTACTCTTCTTAACCTGCCCATTCTCAATGGTTCTGAGAAGGAATGACCCTGCCCTTCAGGCACATCCTGGGGACCCTTGGGGAGTGGGAAACCTTTAAGGAAGGAGACAGGAAGTGGAAGGGCCATGGAGGACAAGGAGAAGGAAGGAATGTGAGGAGGAGCGTGCCAGAGACATGCATTCTTTGCAGGCCCGTAACGGGCGGGCTGCCGGCCCTGCAGTGTTTTATGGAAGGCAGGCAGTGAAATGGGGAGACCTGAGAGATCTTTAATTAATTCTGCATAAACCGAGAAGTTTGTGTTATGTCAGGAAGTGAAAATTATAGCCCCTGTGGACCTCTCCATCCATTCACGCAAGCTCACAAATTTTACTACCTCCCCTTTCTGCAAACTGTCGGTTTTCCCATTAGCTGTCATCTGGCCTTCGCAGGGAGACAGGTTCTGGGGTTGGGGGTGGCCACCATGGCTGTGGCAGCTGAGACGTGTGTGTACCTGCTGCCAGAATCACCATTCCCCCCAATGGGGGCTGGGGGCTGGCTCATCCACATGGTAGCCTGGGGACTTTTGAGGTCCTATCAGAGAATGTACCCCCTGATACGACCCAAAACCTAGGCATGGGAAAGGACGTAACTCCATAAATGTGGACGTTCTGGTCTCTTCTCACTCCAAGACAGTCTGACCAACCAACTATGGTTTCTTGTATTTCAAAAGCTGTTCCATTAGAAGGTGACTTAAGCTTTGGCCCCAGAGAACAGAACCAGGGACACAGACTCCGGGAAAGAAGTAGATTTAGGTGGAGATGAAAACCTTCTAAGTGATGAGAGCTGCCAGAGACCAATGTGCTTCATGGAGAGGTAGGGAGTTCTCTCCCGCCTGGTAGAACTTCAAGAAGGAGCTCGAGGCGTTTGTTGGAATTGTCATAGAGGGGGCTCCCTTTTCGGTAGGGGCCATGCCAGATGGTATCTGAGCCCCTTCTGGGCAGTCTGTGGTGCTGGGTGAGGGCTCCCCTCAGTGCAGCAGAAGGCATAGGCCAAATATGGACTCGTGTGGACCAAATATGTGATCTTGCTGTCCAGTAGCTTAGTTGGCCACGGAGGTGGGCCAGCCTCATAACAGTTCCCATTTCTAGAGCACTTGAAGGTTCACTGTCAGATAATCTAATGAAATAAGTAGTATAACTATACTATAATTATATAATTATGTGTTATATATTCAACTGAATATATAACATATTAAATAATTATAAGAATAATTATACCCATCTCACAGCTTCAGAAACTGAGGTTCAAAAAGATCACAGAACCACAAGATTTGGAGCTGGACTCTGAAGAATGGCTTGTCCAGCCCTTTTGTTTTGGCTAGAGGGGCATATGGTAGTTAACAGAGAAAGTACTGGACTTGACATCAAGAGATATTACAGCCTGACCATGTATGTTTGTTACAAAGAGTGTGGGGAAGAGAAATGGAAGCAAGAGAAAATAAGTGCTAACTATTAGAAAGTTTTTTTTAAACAAGAACTGGGTTCAAATCTGCTCCCTGACCCCTCTGGCGGCCTAACCTTAGGCAAGTGATTTAACTGACGTGAGTCTCAAATTCACCGTCTGTAGAATAGGGAAGATGGAAGTGATTGTTGTATACTTTGCATTTGTCTGGTACATACGCAAATACCTAAATTAGGATAATTTTCTGATAAAACAAGGAGAAACAAGGCCAATGTCACCTTGGAGTCAGTGGCTCCAGGAAGACCTGACCCCTCAAGAGAAGTCCCCAAGAGGGCTCTTTATTGACTCAAAAAAAGAAGGCAAGTTGAAGAAAATGGACTGAGGAACATCCCCTTGTACAGAAGCGAGGAATTGTAGGGGTAATGGATGGAGAGCAGAAGGACAAAGAGAATGGGCAGGATGTTCAGGAGAAGACTTGTTGGGATTTATAACTGGGACGCATGATCTAGAGCTCAGGAGGAGACTTGTTGAAATTCACAGTGGGGACTCAAGATCTAAAGCTCAGGAAAAGGAAACTTGATGGGATTTAAAAGCTAGGATCTAGAAAAACCCAGGATCTAGAGTTCAGGAGGAGACTTGTTGAAATTTATCACTGTGACCCAGGATCTAGCACTCAGGAGGAGATTTGATGGGATTTCAGCTGAGATCCAAGATCTAGGACTCGAGGAAGCCTTGTAGAACATTAAATACAACTTGAATTTTACAGATGAAGAGACCAGGGCCCCACTAAGGGAATGGGATTTGTCCAGGATCTTACAGTAGTCAGGAGCACAGCTGGGATGCCCACTGGTTTTCCAACTCCTAATCCTTTGTTCTTTCTCACTGTGGTATACTACCTCTCCAACTTCCTGCAAGATTTAAGAGTTTTAATGATTCTGATGTGAGCCCAACTTTTTGATGGAACATAATCCAGACAAGGGCTCCCAGGAAAAGATTGTAGACTAGTGAAAAGATCCTAAGAACTAAAGTAGAAATAAATGGGTCCAAGTCCCAGGGCTGAAACCTTATTTGGGCCTCAGTTTCCCTATCTGTCAAATGACTGAACAACAGGAAAATAGCAATAAGGGGCTAAAGAGTGACCTAATCGGACTTGTCCTTTAGGGCAATCACATTGGCAGTTGTCTGGAGGACAGACTGCAGAGGAGAGGCTAACTAGAAAGCTATTACACCAGTCCACATAAAAGGGGATGAAGATCCCAGGTGGAGTGGAGAGGAGAGGAGGGATGTGATTAAAAGAGAAAGAAGTAGCTACTGACCCATTATTAGGAGTGAATGACAGGAAGCTGCTTGTTGAATTGAATTGAGTTGAACCTGGATTATCAAAGTACTTACTTTCTCCTTTCCGTGATGATGTGTTGCCTCTGAACATGGGTTGGTCCATAATCTGATCCCTGTGGATCCTGTCTCTCCCATCCTCTGTCCTTTTTTTTTTCTCACTCTTCCTCTGTGCTCTCTGTTCATAATCAGGGGCTGCCATCATGAAGGTGGATGCCTTCAGAAAGAGCCGTGAGAATTGATTTCTGTCTTAGAAGGAAAGGGGGTAAGAGGATGAAGGAAAAGTGGGAAGAGGAGGTGGGCGTTAGTAGTGGCCATTCTCATGGTGTCGGGCAGACTGCTGCCATATAACTGTGGGTGTTACACGGAGTCTGCAAAAGCCACTTGGTTTTGATTCACCAGAGGCAGTAATTTGTCCCAAGAATCAAAAACTATTAGAGTTGGCCAACTCCCAATTGGACAAAAAGGGAAACTGAGGTCACGTAGCTAATAAGTAATAGAACCAAGAGGCCGAGTGATTTCCCTGAGAGTCTGCTACTCTTTCCACTCCAAATCGATGTCTCCCCCCATGTCCTGTGCTGGTGGGATTTGGGTCTTACCGAAGGCATTTTTCAGTCTCTGAAGTTGGCTAATGATTTGTTCTGTCCCTCCCTCTTCCTTCCCCTCCTTCCTTCCCCCCCCCCCGCCCCAATCGCCACCCCCGCCTGCCGTTGGACAGGACGGGTCTGGCATTTTTTATTTTCACAAAGGCTGGTTAGCCAATATGTCAGGTCCCCGCCAACACAGTGAGATCAAAGCTGAGGTTTGGCACCGAACAGGCAGCCTCCCGCTCGAGCTCCCCCTCCCCTCCCTGGGCCAAGTGATCCTCCTGCCTCACGAGCCCCATGCGCACGCACATAGGCCTGTGCTCAGCACCCATGTGTTATCTATTTGATCACAACTTATTGTGCCAATCTATTTAAAATATGTTACAAGACATAAAGTATGGTTAAAACATTACAACCTTGGCCAGCTTTCAGGGGGCTTGGAGTAGATCATCAAACCGTAAATCCCAAGTATCTGGCAACGGTTTATCTCAGACTGTATCAATACTTGTATTTAAAGGCATGCAATGTGCATAATGCATTTGAAGTCAGAGGCTGGTAAGGTATGGGGAAGCAGATTTTCATAGCGCATCATTAATCAGCGCGCCCTCCAATCGTCCCCTCGCTGCATCAGGCACAATTGGCCCCCCTGTCGCATTTACAGATGGCAGAGAGCTGGGAGGAATCGCTAACATGTTGGATAGTAGGATCTGGAACCCAAAAAATCTCAGTAGGCTAGAACAAGGAGCCAAATCTAACAAGAGGAAATTTAATAAGGATAAGCAGAAAGTTTTGCACTTAGATCAAAAAAAAAAAAAATCAACTGTGCAGGTACAAGGTGGGAAAAGTAATGTCTGGACAGTAGGGATCCCTGATGAAAAAGACCTGGAGACTCTTAGTGGACCATAAGTTTCTTCTGAGTCATCAGTAGGACACAAGCTTGGGCTGTACTTCCAAAGTGAGGTGACCCAATAAGCATTTATCTTATCAAAACATGAAAAAAACAAACAAACAAATAAGTAAAATTTTTAAAATAGTGACTCAAAAGGAGATAGGCCATTCTAGGTATGAAGAGATGGATGGCGGAAGATATAGAGATAGCTGATGGAACACAGGGAACCCCAGAATATGCTTAAATATGTTTAAAAGTGCAATAAACCTGAAAAAAAATAGATGGCAGCCAGAGTGTGAATGGGCTTCAAACACCAAGCTCAGTTTGTATTTTAGCCACTGAAGGTCTGAGCAGGGGAATGGTGGGGTCACGTTTGTACTTCAGAGTTCTTGTTTTAGCCTCTGCTTGGAGGATGGCAAGGGATGAGGCCAGAAAGTCAATTAGAAGACTGTTGCCATAGTCTAGGAGAGAGGTGATTAGAACCCGAAGCACTGGGGTATCTGTGTGAGGGAAAAGATGGTGACAGATGTAAGAGATCAGGTGGGCTGAGACTTAGCAACCAAGTGAATGGGGGCTCTCTGCCCCGGCCAGACCCCATCTGCAGTAGCTTTGTTCCTGAGACCCCTCGTTTTAGGAGGGACGTTGACAAGCTCTCCAGATGGGGAAAGGAGAAGGGAAAGCAATAACCAGGCCATGAGGGGCTAGACACTGATGGATACTTCGGGGGCTATGAATGACTCTTGTTTTAAAGGAATATTGAGGTCTGATGTATAGACAGAGCTCTAGTGATATATACAAACATGGAGAGTCAAACAGGCAGCTGACCCAAGGGGCATGGAGAAGCCCACAGCAAGTATGAGCCGGCTACAGCATAGATCATCCATGATGCCTCAGGCTTAAGAGGTGATCAAAAAGATGTTCTCTAGAAAGGGGATGCCCATGGTGGAGGGGGCTGGGAGAAGAACTGTGTGCTAGCTAGAGAGCTAGCACACGGAACAGCCTGGAGAATGTTGGGAGATTTAGAGGAAGCCTCTAGTACTTTGGGTAGGTTCTACAGAGGACATTTGGGGAAGAATATAGACAAGAACCAAGTAAGATAAAAAAAAAAAAGAACTGCAATCTTCACAGATGGAGGACGCAGTAGCCTCATCCCACCCTGAAGGTCTCAAAAAACAGTAGAACATTAGTGCCGAAAAAATGTATTTGCCCAATCACATAAGTAGAAAGGACCGGGACTGGGATTTGATTCTAAGACCCCCCAGGTCCAAAGCCATTTGCTCTTTACATCACACTCATTAGCTTCTCTGAGACTCTAGTGGTGTGATGGAAAGGACCGTAGTTCAAATCTTCCAATATGACTACAAGACCTTGACCATTTTTTTTTTTTTTTTTTACTTTCCTCTGTCTCTTGCCTCATCTCTAAAATCAGCCAGTTGGATTAGACAGTCTCCATGGTCCCTTCTGTCTCTCAGCTCTTCTGGGAGCTACCATAAATACACTGACCAGAGTTTTACATTTTGCTTGCATGACTCGGTCCGTGATTTTTGTTTATTGTTATTCATTGTTTCATTTGTGTCCAACTCTCCGCTTCCCCGTTTGGGGTTTTCTTGGCAAAGGCACTGGAGTGGTTCACCATTTCCTCCTCCAGTTCTAAATAGATTCCTAGTATTTGTTCAACTTGTCTTTAGCTATAAATATCAAACTGAGGACCTCAGTTTTCCCATCCATAAAATAGAGGCCATAGGTCTTGAATCTAATCACCATGAGCAAAGGGATGCAGGCAGTGAGAACTAGGTGTGTGATCACAGAGCCTTTGGGTATTTTTATGAGGACTCAAACCCCAAACCCCACGTCTGTACTTCCTGGCACCTGTTTAGACTCCACTCTAGAGTCCATCTATTCATGAGTTCTGGAGCCGGCCGCAAGACTGACTAATCGCAGTTCAGATTTAAAGGCCGCAAAGTTCCCCCAAACCTCTGGCCTCCCTGGGTAGGGCTCCTTGCCCAGGTAATTCCCTCTGTCGTCTTCAATCATACTGATCGCTTCCTTTCTTGAATTAAAGGGGGGGCTTAGACTAGACTTGGGCTCCCTCACCCTTGGATGGGAACAGAGGTGAGGAACAGCAGCAAGAGGAAGCGGGCTGTTTAAGAAAGGGCGGCTCTGAAGGGGAGGGGTGGGTCCTAGCACCTACTCATGGGCCCCTCGCCGGAACAGTCTGTTCTTGTCGTTCGGGCTGGGGGGTGAGGGGCGCCAATGAGCCTTCTGGCCACCTCCCCTCCAGCCTTCACAGACTCCATCCAGCCTTCCTCTTCCACTCCAGAGAACAATAAGTCTGTGTGAACCTCAGGATTCTTGGCCCCCACAGCTCCCATTCAGCTTTTCTATTTGTGGGTGGGAGGGCCTGTTTCAGAAAGCCCCCTTTGCTGCCATCAGTGTTATTCATTCAAGCTGTCTCTACTGAGAAGTAGTGGAAAAGGCCTCAGATGAGGATCAGGAGCTGGTTTTAATCCTAGCCCTTGTCCTTACTATCTACATGGTCTTCATCAGGTCACTAACCCCCATTCCAAGCCTCAACTTTGGACTTGGGGGCTTCTAAGATCCTTTCCACCAAGATCCTCTCTGACCCTCGATTTCCTCCTCCGTAAAATGGGGATAATGCACTACCTACTTCACAGGGTGACTGTAGGGAAAGTGATTTATAAACCTTACAAGGCTATAGAAATGTAAGTTGTCTCTGGCATTGACCTTGAAGGCCTCCTTCCTTTATGGGTTTCCTCCCAATCCCCACCCTCCCAGGGCCGGGAGCCGCAGGGACTCCCAACTATAAATCACCCATTAGCCAGTCCCTCCCACAGGATGAGAAACGTGTGAGGGTTTGTGCATCATGGAGTCTCCCCTTCCTCCTTGTCATCTCCGTGAAGGATGGCCCTTCCATCTGGAGCTATCCCAGGACAGAGAGCCCATTGAAGCCAGAGCTTGCTCAATTTAGCCGTTTCCTGATACAACCTTGTTCACGGGGCCCCTTCTTGTGAGCCAAAGCAGCCTGGGAGAATTCTGACATAGCCCACTGATTTTACGGCTAGAGAAACTCAGGCTGAGAAGAAGTGACTTCTCTGTGACCGACAGGTAGCCAGCAAGCAGCAGAGATAAGATTCGAAGCGGGATCACTACCAATCCAATGGCCTTGTCTTTGAGATGAGGATGGAGAGGGAGACTTTTTAAAGCCTCAGCTCTGTGATGTTAATCAAGGCAGTTTATCTCTCACAAAATCTTACATATGGTGGGGACTTCAGACTCCAAACTTCGCTGAAACAGAAATCTCCTCTATATTTTTCCCACCCCCTTTTGCTTCAAAAACTCTTTTGATGGTAAATCCCCTCTCCCCAAAGGCAGACCCATTCCACTTACATTGTGTGGAGGTGGACCTCAGTTTTCTTTTCTGTAAAATGAAGGGTTTGGGCCAAATGATCTAAGGATTTTCCAAGCCCTGACCACCGCAGGTTCTATGCCGAGTTTACAAGTGACACGATGTTCCCATATATCTAAAATGGAACTACCGTCCTTCCCAGACCTAAGTGCTGGATGCATGCACAGGGAGGACTTTGTTAAGACTTCTCTGAAGGACCTGCTATTAAACCTTTTTAGATGGAAAATTTTTTAGGTAGGAAATGGAAAATCAGAGACATCTAGACAGGGCCTCATGTCAAAACATGTCATGGAAAAAAGCTTTACAAGCGGAAACTTGCAAAGAGGCCCTTACCCGCCTGCCGACAAAGTCACAGACATTGAAGCTGCATGGGACCCTTTGGGTGATTTATGCCAAGCCTCACGTCCTATGGTTGAAGAAGGAGAAATTAGGAAATTAATGGGAGAGATGTGACTTGAAACTAGGCCTTTCTATCCTGAACAGCATTTTCTCTTGCTTTCCCAAGGCCATTGGTTTCCAGGGTTTAAAGACAGCTGCAGCCCCAAAGGCCACCCAACCTAAACCGTTCCTGAATGAGGATCTGGCCAGTAGATGGTCATCCAGGTTCATCCCGCCACATCCTGAGGCAGGCCGGCCCACTCTAACGTGAAGAGATTTTTGATGATTTTGAATTTAACTTTGCGCTTTTGTACCTTCCATTCATTGTTCCTATTCTGATACCTGGAGCCTGGAGGATCAAGTATAATTCTCCTTCACCAGATATGGGTCCCTCCCCCCAGCTCCCTCTCAGGGTCATCTCCTCCCTGGGCCAACTATCCCACTTTTCTTCAACTGACTAAAATCTAGCGTGAACTCTAGGCCGTCATCGTCCTGCTTCCACTTCTCTTGATGCTTTCCAGCTACAACCTCCCGCCACAAGTGTGCTCCCTACAATTGAACAGAACTCTGTGGATGTGATCGGAGCAGGGAAGAAAGTGTATCCTGAAGTCCTGGGAGTCTCACCCCTTTGCTTTAGGGGAAATAGTATTCCAAGGACATAAAGACTGAGCTGCCTAAATTCTAAACCTTTTATCTTTTAACTTTTTACTCCATCTTTTAACTCCAAATCCCATCCTCTTTGCACTTTACCAAGCTTGCCCCTAGGGGATGCAGTGGATAGAGCACCAAGCCTGGAGTCAGGAAGGCCTAGATTCAAATCCAACCTCAGATGTGTGGCCTGGGCAACTCACTCCACACTATTTGCCTCAGTTTCCTAATCTGTAAAATAAGAAAGAAATGGCAAACCATTCCAGTACCTCTGCCGAGAAAACCCCAAGTAGTAGAACATGACTGGAATGGCTGGCCACACAAACATCACATATGCATCTTCTCACACACTTTCAGATGAATATATATAATAGTGTGTGTGTGTATATATATATATATACATGCTCTATATGTATATAAACATTCACACATATATATACACATATACATGTTATATATATACAGTATATATTTCATACTTATATATGTACACTATATGTCTATTATATATATTTTATACATAATATATATACACAAATGTGTGTATGTATATATATAGACACCTATGTCAGAGATTTTATTGAGGAGCCTTCCTTTTCCCTGCCTGTCCTTTCTCTTCCCTTCCCTTTTTTCTTCTCTATCTTTTCTCTCTCTCTCCTCCCATTCCCCTTTTCTTTACCCTTAACCATAAGCACGTCTGGCACATCTGTCTCTATTCAGAATGGACATTTTCTATCCCAAAACTCCGGTCCGAGACTGTTCCGTACGTGTAGAGAGAGAACCCCACCACAGGCTTACAGGGCTTGAGACAATCAGTCACCCCTGTTCCACAGGAGTGGCAGGAACAGACTTTCTCAAAGTACTTGGGATCAGAACCTGACCCATTGTTTCTTAAAGCACAGAGACTAGACCAGAAGTTGGCCACCGGTCCCCAGCCCTTCGTTCCCAATAATTGGCTGGGCGGGATATGCCAAAATTCAGTAGTAAAGAGCTGAAAAAAGTAGCCAGAAATGCCCTTCCTGTCCAAGTCTTCCCCGTTTCCTAACTATAAACAAGATCCCAGCAGCCGGCACACACAGTTTGCACCCACTCACGGCAATGGGAGAATTAATTAAGTCACATTCTGTCCAGAGACCCCAGTTTATAGAGCATTAAAAACCCAGGAATAGAAATAGGAAATAATTGGCCAGAGGTCACACGGACAATAACAAAAGTAAAGATTGGGACTGAAGGCCCGGCTCCAGTTAAAATCCACTGGACACTCGCAACCTAAAAAGGCAAGAGAAGAGAAGGAGGGAATAAGCATTTATGAAGTGCTTACTGTATACCAGTCATTTATTATTATCCCCAGTTGAGAAAACTACAGGAGACAGATGTAAAAAGTGTCTAAGGTGTTTTTGAATTCAGATCTTTCTGATTCTAGGCCCAGCCTCTATCCAGTGCTCCAGCAGCTGCCTTTCTCATAAGGAGGAGAAAGCAAGGAGCCAAGCCAGTTTGCTTGGTACTGTGTAAAGAATATTATCTCTGGTGTTAAAGGAGCCGAGTTCAAATTCTACCTGTGTGACCTTGGGCATGTTATGTTACCTGATGAGCCTCAATTTCCTTATCTGGCCTCAGGGAGCCTTCGTAGTTCTAGACCCAGGATTCTAGGAGGCTGTGATTTTAGGTGAGATCATAAGCAGGTGAGCCAATTAGTACTGTCCTTCCTCCATCTTGCTTCCCTGGGATGTTTTTTCTGAGCTCTCCCAGGGGAGGGAGAATAAGTGTACAAGGGTCTTTCTGGGAACCCCATAAGCTGAAAGGTCTGCAGGGTCTGCTCATGAGAGAAGGATCAGCAAGATTGTCCAGGGAGCCTGGAGACCCCCACCCCACTTACCCCGCCAAAAGGCCAGCCTGTGGTTCCAGCTGAGAGAAAGGCGATGGATCCCTGTCTTGGTGGAGGTGGAAAGCAAGCAGGACTGAGCATGGGAAAGGTTGAGGGGGAGAGCTCGGGGCCCAGAACTTTTCCAAGAATGGGGGGGCTCCAAACAAGATCCTGTGCTTCCCCCTACTGGCCAGTGCAGGCAAATGGGAGCAGGGGCCAGGCTCGGTCATAACTCCCTCCCTGTAGATACAAGGACACTCCCCCTTATCTTCTGAACCCATGAGCTGGCAGTGAGAGGAGCCAGGCGCATTGAGGCTGTGGGGGGGTCTCCAAGGCACAATTTGGGATGGCTCTTTCTGAGCCTTCGAGTAATCTCCCAAGATGCATCTGGCAGCCCACAGTCCGCCCGCCCTGGGCTGGGTTTCAGGTCAACAAAGATGAAACCAGATACAGTTTCCTCCTCAAGAAAACTCTCAGATACTTAGTAGCTATTCTCAAAAAGGGAAATCCTGGCTACTTTCTTCAGCTCTTTGCCTTTGACGTGTCCTCCCCGCCAACTGCGGTGTGAAAACTCAAAGAAAGAACATATGTGCGACTCTGCAAGTTTTATGAATCCCTCCCTCTGCCAGCCGTTACTGCTACGAGCCATAATAATAATAAGCAGGGGCGGGGACCGAAGGAGGCCCAGTACAAACTGTTCCGTTTATTTCTTGACACCTAAGAAATACCTTCGGACTCTTTAAGTTGCAAAGTATTTGGCAATCTGCATTGGAGGAGAGATCTTCCTCACACCAAAAATAAAACAAAGGAATAAAAACCCACAGAGCTGAACAAAAATAAAATAAAGAGGAGATATCCTCGGCACCAAAATAAGCTTGATGCAGAGCCGGAGAGAGGAGAGGGTTAAAATAGAAAAAAAAAAAAACCAAAAGGTTGCTTTTCAAGTTCAGATTTCAGAAGAGATTTCTTCAAGGAGATGGTCTAAACGGGAGGAAGGAAAGAAGGAAACAAACATTTATTAAATGCCTACTGTGTGCCAGACACTATGCTGAGCATTTTACAATTATCATCTCACTTGGTCCTTGTTGTGCTGTTATTATCCCCATTTTACAGATGGAGAAACTGAGGCAGATAGATGTGAAGTGATTTTTCAGGGTTACCCCACTAGTTAATATCTGAGGCAAGATTTGAATTCAGGTCTTCTTACTTTCAGGAGAATTAGGATTTTCACTGGCCGAGTTTCGGGTGCTGGAGAATAACAATATTAATAATAACAATAATGGTAGCTTTTAGGTGGTGCTTTAAAGTTTGCAAAGTACTTTAAATAATTTAAGATATTTAAGGTTTATAAAAATCTTCTGAGTAAGGTAACATATCACACAGATTGGGAGGCTTGTGCTGTTATTATCCACAGTTCACAGATGGAGAAACTGAGGCAGATAGATGTTAAGTGATTTTTTTCAGGGTTACCCAACTAGTTAATGTCTGAGGCAAGATTTGAATTCAGGTCTTCCTGCTTTCAGGAGAGTTAGGATTTTCACGGGCAGAGTTTCGGGCACTGTAGAATAATACTAATAATGGTAGCTTATAGGGAGTGCTTTAAAGTTTGCAAAGTACTTTAAATATTTTAAGACATTTAAGTTTTGCAAAAGTCCTGTGAGTAAGGTAACATCACAGAGAGGAGGAAATAGAGGCATGGAGGAATTAAGTGACTTATTTAGGGTCACACAGAAAAAGATTATTTGAACTCAGGCCTTCTGGACTCCAAATCTTGCACTTTATTTGTCCACCATCTGCAATACCTTATCCAAGCTCAGGAGTTGTATTGAGATTGAGCTCAAGGGTAAGTGCTTCCTCAGAATTCTTTCATTTTATTAATTATATCCCCAGTGCTTAACACAGTGCCTGACACATAGTTGGTATTTAATGTCTTTATTAGATTATTGGGTTTTACTTAATATAAGGTACATGAACAAGAATAGAGAGAGACTTTGGAGGGGCCTTGAATGCCACATTAAAGTATTTCTTGATTTTTTTTTTTTAGTTTTGTCATACTCATTTTAAATTTTTTTTTTATTTTTAAAGCTTTTATTTTTAAAACATATGCATGGGTAATTTGACAATATCGATCCTTGCATAGCTTTATGTTTCAGATTTTCTCCTCCTTACCCCCTCCCCTAGAGAGCAAGCAATCCAATATATGCTAAATGTGTCAAAATATATATTAAATTCAATATGTATAAACATATTTATACAGTTCTCTTGCCGCACAAGAAAAATCAGATCAATATCTTGATGATGTTTAATTGTTTCAGTTCTGTCCAATTTTTTGTGACCCTATTTGGGGTTTTCTGGGCAAATACACTGGAATGGTTTGCCATTTTTTTCTCTAGCTCATTTTACAAATGAGGAACTGAGGCAAAGAGGGTTAAGCAATTTGTCCATCTAGTATCTAGGACTGACTTTGAACTCATGAAGTTGAGTCTTTCTGACTACAGACTCAGTGCTCTATTACTGTACTACAGGTAATAGTGAGCCACTGAAGATTTTTGAAGGAGGAAGCAGCATTTCTAATAAGCATCATTTTGGGAAAAAGGAGGATTTGGGGAGATGACCAGGCTCAGATTGGAAAACTTCCATCCTTCCTGCTGCCAGGGAAATTTGGGGATGTGGGTTTAGAGGAACTTGGTCATTTCCCAGAAGCAAAGGCTGATCCCAGAGGCAAGTAGAGGTGAAGAGGTCATCGAGACTGAATGAAATCCACTCAGGGGGCTTGTTTTAGCTCCCATCCCAGACTCTGCTGACCCCGCCATTGTCTTGAGGGGCCAGAAATGAAGGGGAGAGGGAGCAGGGACTGAGGGGGGAGGCACAGGAACCAGCTGCAAAGGGAGCAGGGCCTGATTCATCATTTAATGATTCTGGCCTTCAGGAAACAGGCAGTAATGACAATCAGATTGACTTCGCCCTAAGCTCTCAAGCTTGGCAGTTCTCATTTGGGGGACCAGATTCCGGGGGCTTCCTGCCCAAAGAATGGTGGCCTTGTTCTTCTGTGCTCCTCCCCCAGCTGAACCACTGGCCTTTTCAAGAAGAGCAGAAAGTATGAAGGACAGGGATTCAACTAAAGCGCCTACTGTGTGTCAAACGGGATGTGAAGACAAAAATGAGACAGTCCCCGATCTCAGGGAATTTATGTTCTCTCTGGGAGAAGCAGCATGTACACATACAGATAAATAGGAAGAAAATACAAGTAACGTGGGCATTGCAAGGGCACTGGCTATGGTTTTCTGTGAGATGTCATGTGAGCTGAAATTTAAAAGGCCCGAGTGTAAGGCAGCCATGAAGGGAAAGGGCTTTCCTGACATAGTGAGCGGCCGGTACAAAAAAGAGATGGGAGATGGGATGTCATAGATGAGGAACACAAAATTTAAATGGAAAATAGAAGTGTTGAAGGGGAAGAATGTATGGTAAGGCTAGAAAGAAGCTAGAATCAGAGGGTGAAAAGCTGTTTTTCAATTTTTTAAGCTTTTTATTTTCATAACACATGCGCGGATAATTTTTCAACATTGACCCTTGCAAAACCTTGTGTTTCAGACTTTCCCCTCCTTCATCCCATCCCCTACCTTAGATGGCAGGTAATCCCATACATGTTAAATATGTTAAAATATATGTTAAATCCAATATACATATACATATCTATATAATTCTCTTGCTACACAAGAAAAAGCAGATCAGAAAGGAAAGTAAATGAGTAGAAAAAAAATGCAAGTGAACAACAACAGAGTGAGAATGCTCTGTTGTGGTCCACACTCAGTTCCCACAGTCCTCTCTCTGGGGGTGTAGACGGCTTTCCTTTAGAGGAAAAAATTGCTGCCACCAGATTCAAGTACTCACTTGGTTCAGAGAACCTGGGTTCAAATGTTGACCTGACTGGCTGATATTTCTGAGCTTGCTTTCTCATCTGTACAATGGGTATTCTTACCCCTGCCCCATCCTCTCAGCAATTTTTTTTGGGGGGTAAGGATAGTTCTTTTTAAAACTGACGACGCATGATGATTTGGGGGAGGGGTTAGTTGGTGCTTGTGGGTATTAAGTTTCAGGGCAAACTGTTGGATAGGCAGCTTGCCTTCAGTCCTCTTCCCCTTGGTACAATGGAAAAGATACTCACTATTCTGTGCCTCAGTTTCCCCATCTGTAAAACGAACAGGTTAGACTGGATTGACCTCTGAGATCCCTTCCAACTCTGAAGCTAAAGTCCTAGGATCACTCCTCTTCTTGAAATATAATAGATTTTTCTGGAAGCTATATCATAATCTACCCTGGGAATGGATTCAGGGCCAGGCAAGCCCCTCTATCACACATGGAACAGTGGAAAGTGTCTCAGAGAGATGGAATCTGATATCAAATTCTGCTTTCAGCTCTACCTGGCTAGATCATCTTGGAAAAATCACATCACCTCTGAGCCTCAACTTACTCCCCTGTAAAGTGGGTTTAATAATATTTGCCCATCCTATGTTGCAGGACCAGGTGCTCTACAATTTTCAGTCTCCATAGAAATGTGACTTGTTAAGATTATGGTTTCTGTGAGGGATTCACCCTCGTTCTCTCTGACAGTGACCTCCTTGGCTTGTTCTGGGCAGGGCGTTACATCGCTAGTAGACCTCGGTGCCCAAAGCCCCACTTCTGTTCTCACTCTTTTTTCTCATTTCTCACTTCAGGGGGAGAGGGGCATGCCCGGGATGCCAGGAAGGCCGGGACCCAAGGTACCTTTCAGGATAATGAACTGAGCTTTGCTGTTTTCCCTGCATTTTCCCCTCTCTTCCCTCCCAGCTCTGATCCTAGCTTGCTGTGTGTTCTTAAACAGGTCAGGTTCCCATTTCTGTGCCTCAGTTTCCCCGTGTGTTTAAATGGACTTAATAATAGATGTAGTATCGCCCTCATAGATGGATTGTGAGGAAATTGTTTCCTGTGCCCTAAAGCCTGCTAGAAATTGGAGCTAGTCATTCTTATCTCTTCCTCAGCCCCTCCCCCCAAGGCTCTAGCTTTCATTCATCCACCCCCCCCCCCTCCTTCCTTGATCTCTGAGGAAATCCCCAATGATCTGGCCTGAGCATTTTTCCTGACCTTCTCCTCCTTCCTTCCTCTCAGCCCTGGCATCCTGTGTAACCTTTCTGAGAAGAGAAAGAGCTGGAGGCTCTGTCATTAACTAGCTGCCTTCTCCCTTCTGCCCAGAATCCCTCCTGGGGCTTGCCGTGCTCCAATCTCCCCACTGACAGTATGAATCACCTTGAGACCTGAAAACCCCCACCAGGGTCTCAGTGTGTCTTTGAGCTGGGTCAGAGGAAAGCGAGGGCCCCCTCAGCATCCTGAGCTGGCTTTGTTTTATGGCTCTCTCTTGCCCCCAGTGGGCTCCATACATAAGGAACCTCACCTTGGCCCCTCCCTCTGGCCAGTGAAAGGACAGGCTGCCTAGGTGACCCAGCTGTGGGACCAGAAGGCTTAGGGGGCACCTGCATGGTGTGAGTGTGATACCGCTTTGTCTCTGTCTTCCTCCTTCCTCCCATAAATGTCCTTGTCTTTTCTCTCTGTCAGGGGGCTCCAGGGACAGCTGCCTTCGGGATGAAGGTCAGTTTCATTTTAACTCAATCTGGGAAGGGCAGGAGCAGGAGCAGTGCTAGGACAATGTGGGCAAGGAAAAAAGGCAAAACCCTCGAAGCTGGGAATGAACTCAAATCCCAGCAAATCCCTTACTTCCTGGGTGACTTTTGGCTTTCCCATATGTCCTTTCTGTGCCTCAGTTTCCTCATTAGTAAAATAGGAATAATTACACTTGCTCTATCAGCCTCTAAGGCTGACTAAAGAGGAAGAACACTGCAGCTAGAGTTCAAATCTATTGTCATATGTATTATATTAGCTCATCCTATCCAAGAGCATTTAATATTTTTCCAATTGGTTAGATCAGACTTAATTTGGTGAAAAGTGCTTTGTAGTTTTGTAGAGTTCAAATCTAGCCCCAGAGTGTGACACCTGTGTGACGCTGGGCAAGCTACTTAACTTTCCTGCCTCAGTATCCTGATCTGTAAAAATAGGGTTAATAATAGAACCTACCACTCAGAGTTGCTGTGAGGATCAAATGAGAAAATATTTGTAAAATGCTTTGCAAGCTTTTAAAGTGGTATATAAATACTACTGATATTAAGTTGTTTCTGTCACATCCCATTCTCCCTAACCTCATTTGGGGTTTTCTTAACAGAGATGATGGAATAGTTTATCCTTTCATTCTCCAGTTCATTTTACAGATGAGGAAACTGAGGCAAACAGGATGATGTGATTTCGATTTGAACTCAGGATGATGATAGGAGCTTTGATTTTGCCAGGTGCTTATGAATGTTTTCTCATTTGACGTACTTTCATCCAAATAGGACCCCTACCTCCTCCTCCTCACTCTTTGCAAATGATAGGATGATATACTTAGAGGATCCTAGAAAATCATCCCCAAACCTACTTGAAACAATTCCCAACTTTAGCAAAGTTGCAGGATATAAAATAAACCCACACAAATCGTCAGCATTTCCATAGATCACTGACAAAGCCCAGCAACGGGAGGTAGAAAGAGAAATTCCATTTAAAAGAACTGTAGGCAAAATAAAATATTTGGTTGTCTACCTGCCAAGATAAACCCAGGAACTACATGAACACAATCACACCTCCTCCTCTCTAATCTGCCAGACTCCTAGTTAGGCTGACCCTCCCTCAGGGATCCCACGCCTTCTATGATGCTCTGTCCAGGCCCCGTTTCCCAGCAGCCCTGCACAATCCCATAACAGAACTGTGTCTATGGAAACAGTCCTCATGGTCCCTCCCACTAAAAGGATGCTGCCGCATGTGGAATCAGAGGACTCAGGTTCAAATTCTGGCTTTCTATTTAATCTGAGTGGGAATTTGGTGGATGCGTCACTTTGCTTTGGAGAGTGTCAAATTCATCCTCCATATGATGAGCAACTTGGGACTGGAAAATGTCAGTTGTCTATTCCAGCTTTAAATCTATGACACAATCATTTCCCTGCCCCTGCAAGGAGAACAGGGATTTCCAAAATAGGGAAGTAAATAATGGGAGGCAGTAAAGATGAATTACTTCAGTGTTGTTTTCCCATTTTGAAAATCAGCCAAGGCAAGGAGGATTTGGGGGGGAGGTGGGGGAGAGGGGACACCAGTCAGTTCTGTAATTTAATTGCCACAGATGCCCACGACTTGGTTGAGATGTCACCCAGGTAGCATGTGTCAAAGTCAAGATTTGAAATCATTCCAAGCTGCAGTGACTCCCTGGGCGTTGCTCCGAAAGGACAGGACGTTCTCTGCCTTTGCCTTGAAATTTGTTTCCCTTTTCTTCTTCATTCCTTATTTTTCCATCTTTCCTACTCACAGACTGAGCCACAGTTCCCTAAAGCCAAGGTATTGCCCTGGCCGTTTTAAACTTCCTTGGCAGGTCTGTCCTCACAACTACAATTGCCCAGGACTTTTTTATTCTTTCCCAATATCCTAGTGGGCGAGGATGGGCACCAGTGGCAAAAGATGCTCTGGTCCTCTCCACCAAAGGTTCCTGGTGTTTACTGCTGCACAGTGGACACACTCATTTTCCTACTTCGTCTCCCGCAAACCCACTGAGTTGTTATGGCCACTGATCGGCCCACACGTGGCCTCCAACTCATCATGGTAGCTGCTTTCTCCTTCTATTCTTCTCCCTCTACTTTTCTCTGTTGCCAGAAAAGTATCATTTCCCCCCATTACTACTCCCTCTCCCAAGCATAGGTCCTGTGTGTAACCCCGCTGGGAGTAGCATTTGGGTAAGGGAACTCAAAAATCATCCCAGTTTCCCCTGGTCCAAGCTCTGCTCCTTCTTGCTTTTCCCACTTCTCATCCTGGAATGCCAGATTTGGAGTCAGAGGACCTGGGTTCAAATTTAGCCTCAGCTACTTACTACCTAGGTATGATTTTGGACAAGTCACTGTCATTCTCCAAGACTTAATTTCCTTTTTCTCTGCAAAATAAGAGGATTGGATTAGATCAAAGAATCTTCATGTTTTGTGTGTGCTCGTGACAAATCTCTGTAGTGAAACCTGTGGACTCTTCTCAGAATTCTGCTTTGAATGCATAAAATGAGATGCCCAGGATTGCCAAGCAAACCATTGGGTTTGGAATGGAATGGAAATTAACATGTCATTTTTTTCTGTTCCAAGCTCACAGATACTCACAGATCCATTCACAAATGTCTTGAGTGTCCACTGACCCCAAATTAAGATTCCCTGGATTAAAATGTTTCTAAGGGACTTGGATTAGATATGGCAAATTGAGAAGTCTTTGCCTACTTCAGGAGTACCCTTCCTGGTTTGGGTACTAAGGAGAGGGCCATGCTACCATTCCTGGTGGTCAGGGATCCAAAACATGGTGAGAACAAGTCAAAATGGTGAGTTAGGCACATGGATCTTGGAGCTGAAAGGGCCAGATTGCAAACAGGTTCACCTAGCCCATCCACAAGCATCACTATGTATCAGGTCCTACTCCAGGCTCAGAAAAAAAAAGCTCCTGTCTCCAGGAACTTATCTTCTAGTGAGGAAAGCAATGTATCAAAATAGGCATGATAAACACAGAATAAATGGAAAGGTGGCCTAAGGCATTTGCCTTAAGATTTAGAGCCGGGGTAGGGAACCTTTTTTTTTTCCTGCCAAAGACCATTGGATATTTATAACATAATTCTCGGGCCATATAAAATTATCACCTTAAAAACTCAAGCAGTGGGAGGTTGCTGTACCTAGCTTTCAGCTCATCGTTGCCTGATTCACAGACCCCAGATGTAGAGTTACAAGTGATCATTGAAGTCAACTGATCCAACAATTGTCTGTTCTTCTATTCTAGAAGAAACTAATTTTACAAAGGAAGAAACAGACCTAGAGAAAGGAAAGTGATATTTGTCTAAAATCACACAGCTATTGTGGTAGATTTGAACACAGGACCCTTGACTCCAAACCCAGTTCTCTGTACGCTATACCAAGCTCTAAGGTATAAGAGATCTTTCAATTTGCCCCTTCTAGTTGGTCTCTGTTCAGTTTTCTTTCTGAATCTCCTTCAGCTGGAGAGCCTTGTCCCTGTCTCCATTATATGGAAATGGGTTTTTGGAGGTTACAAGTCCAGTGAATCATAGGATCAAAAAGAACCTAAAAGAACCTTAGACTCCAACCCCTTTTTAAAGTTGGGAAAACTGAGACCCAGAGGGGCCAAGTAACTTAAGGTCACACGGGGCATGATCTGTGAGGCAGGACTCAAGCCCAGCTCTTCCTGACTTCAAGTCCAAAACAATATCCACTATGCCCCCCATAACCTTACCATGACCTCTGACTACATAACTAAAGGCATAGACCTGGCATATGGAAAATCCCAACATGCTGTCCTCCAGCTCAATCAGATCATATTTTAGAGGAAGGTATTATATTTTGCTGCCAGATGTCAGAAGCAAGAGAGGAAGGAAGGAAGGAAGGAAGGAAGGAAGGAAGGAAGGGAGGGAGACAAGAAGGAAAGACTCAAGGGAGAGAAGAAGGGAGGGAGGAAGAGAAGGAGGAAAGAAGGATGGAGGAAAGAAGGAAAGGAGGGAGGAAGAAAGGAACTGAGGAAGGGAGGGAGGGGAGGAGAGAGGGGAGGAGGAAAGGAGGGAGAAAGGAAGAAAGGAAAGAAGGGAAAGAGGGAGAGGAAGAGAGGGAGGGAGAAAAGGAGAAAAGAAGGAAGGAAGGGAGGGAGGGAGGGAGGAGGAAAAGATGAAGAGAGGGAAGGGAGGGAGAGAAGGACAGAAAGAGAGAGACAGGAAGGATTAAGCACCTACTACTGTCTGGCAGGCTCCGTACTAATGCGCAAAAAGAAATCCCTGCCCTCCCGGGCCTTGAGTCTGGGGTCGACTGCACACAAAAAGGCACTGATAAGAAGTTAGCGAAGGGAGAATCCGTTGGCGGATCCTGGGCTGTTTAAGGCAGAAAAGGAGGACCGCAGGGGCCCCCGAGCTGCTTTCAAAGATCTGAACGTGCGTGAGGGAGCGGGGAGGTTCCCGTCTCCAGTTTGGTTCTGAGGCTCAGAATGAGCTTCCCGGCTGGTTCCGGCCCGGAGGAAGCTTAGACTTGGGGGAGGGGGCGGCCTCGCAGAGAAGGGGCCGAGCAGCCGCGGGAGGGCTCGGCGCCGGGGCTGGGGGCCGTCAGGCCGGCCGCTCCCCCTGCGGGGCCGCTCTGGGGGAGCCTTTCTCCTCCGAGGGCGCGCGGGACGCCGGGCCGGGCTCCGGGGGCGCGGGTGGGAGCCCGCGTCCGTCTTCTCACCCGTGACTCTGTCTTCTTGCCTTGCCTCCAAGGGAGAGCCTGGAGCTGCGGGAATGCCGGGGCCCCCAGGTTTGCCAGGGAAGAGGGGGCAGCGGGTAGGACTCTGCGTGTGGCTCGTTCACCCCCCCCCCCGTGCGTCTGCCTCCCTCCCTCCCCCCCCCACCTCGGACTTGGATGGGACCTCCGCGCGTGTGCATGCGGCCCCGGGCAGGGGAAGCGAGAGCCGAGCTTGGCCAGGGCTCCGAGCGCTGACACCCGAGATGCCCCGCGCGGGCCTGCTTAGCGTTACCCGACTTCCTTAGGAGCTATTTATTGCCCGGGGGGAGGCAGGAGGCCGGAGGAAGCAGTGTGTCCTTCTGTGCCCTCAGGCTCTGCCTTCCGGGGTCTCCCTTCTCCCCCCCAGCTGTCTCACTCTCAGACTTGCCCTTCGTGCATTTTAGGGGAGAGGACCAAGAAAGGCACTTAGGCACTTCCTAGCTGTGTGACCCTGGGCAAGTCGCCTAACCCCGATTGCCTTAGCAAAAAAAAAGAAAAAAGAAAAAAAGAAAGAAAGAAAAAAGAAAGGCACTTTGGGCGGGTATGGAAGGGAATGGCTTGAGTTGTGTCGCGGAGTGTGCTAGGTTTTACTGGCAATGCAGAGTGGTGGAAATACGGGATGGAGAAGACCCGAATCCTGGCTCCAACACTGGTCCACCCATAGACAAGGAACAGCCTCTCTCTGAGCCTCAGCTTACTCAGCTGTGAAATGGACATTGGCCATACCTATCGTCTTTGGGAGATTCTGGACTAAATTTTTCCGAATCCTTTTTCTTTCTTTCTTTTTTCTTTTCTTTTTAAAATTTTTTTGTTTTGTCTTGTTATATTTTAAATTTTTCCAAATCTTAAAGCGCTACAGAAATCTGGTAGGATGAAAGCTCCTGGGGAGTAGGTTCTGTCCCTCTCAAATATGGCCCATCACCTAACACTGTGCCCAACACATAGTAGGTGCTTAATACCTATTTGTTTACCAATGATGAAAATAGGAGATGTGATGTGGAAACTTATTATTTCCTAGAATCCTACTCTTCCAAGTGCCTTTCTGCTCTCAGAAAAGACCGTTGGATACCCCTTAACTGCAGGCATCAAGAGCCCTCAAGGGTCTTTCCTAGAACAGGGAATATGTTTCTTTGAGAACTCTTTTTGTCAGAACAGATCTACTTCAACTCACTGGCACCAAACCCCAGGCAAGGCATAATAAAAATCAAAACTAGAATGTGCCTTAGAAACTGTACAGACCAAGTCACTCATTTTACAGATGAGGAGACTTAGACCCAGAGAGGCACACAATTCACACAGATAGCAAACACTGAAGGCAAGTTTTGAACCTAGAACCTGTGGTTTCGAGGCTCTTTCTATCTCACCCTCTTTGCTTGGAAGATGCCCCAATGATAGAATAGACAGTTTGCCCTTCACAAATGGCCTCTAAGCTGGGTGAGTAGGAGAGTCGCTATTCACCAGGCAATGGCCCATGATGATGGGCTGGGAGTCATGAGTGCTGGTACCATGGATCACCTGGGAGTCAGAGATCAAAAGTCAACCCAGAAAAATGTAGGGGGGTGTTAGAGCATGAAGCCTCAGAGGCTTCTGGGGAGGAAAAGTAGAATCCTTTGGGAGGAATCTCCAAGTACTTGACCTTCCAACCTACCTGCATTTCTCCTCCAGGGTGAGAAGGGAAGTTCTGGTACTCCCGGCCTGCCTGGATTCCTGGGCCAGAAGGTCAGTAACTGGTTCTGATGAAATAGGGTAGGGGAAAGGGGGAGGAGAGGTCTTATCAGAAGCCTGGCTCAATACTGGTGAGAAGTAAGCACTTGATACATGCTCGTTGGTCCATTGGTTGATTGTTCATCACCCACAGGAGACATGGACATTATTGGGTGGCACTCTGTCAGGTCAGGAGGGCTGGGGGGGGGGAGCTTGATTCTATAATCTAATCAGGGAAGCAGGGAATGGCAGGGAATTGGGAAAACAATTTAATTCAACAAGCTTTTATTAAATACTATGTGCCAAGTCTTGTCCTGAGCTCTAGGGATACAACAATGAAAAAAAATCATTCAATCATTAACAAGTATTTATTAAGTGCGTACTTAAGTACTCCAAGCACCCATGCTAGGAATAGAAATATAATAAATGAAACAATCTCTGCTCTAAAGGAGCTTAAGTTCTCATGGGAAACACAACAAATGCATGTATAAGTATATAGAGAGTAAGTGTGAAAAGAAGGAATCCAAGTAATTAGATACCAGGCAAGTAGGGAAAGAGGATACTGGGATCTGGCAGAAGGCACTTCTTGAGCTGAACCTCGAAGGAAGAGAGGGATTCCTTGAAGTGGAGGTGAGGATTCAGACATGGTGCTTTCAGACATGGCAGGTAGTCAGAAAAAAGTCAGGGACTTGGAGGACAGCAGGTCTGTCACTCATGAAGAAAGGACAGATGGCCCACATGGCTGGATGTCAGAGTTTGGGAGGGAGGAATGATGTATAAAGAGTTGAGGAAGATAAGCTCTGGCCAGGTTGTCAAGGGCTGAAGAAACTAAATGGGAATGAGGGGAATATGCATACTTATCTGCATACAGGTACACATATATATTTATATATGCATATGTATATATATGTATGTATATAGAAATATATGTCTGTGTGAACATGCATTTTTGGGAAAAGCCACTGTAGTTTATCAAGAAACAGAGCAAAGAAGTGTCCTCCAGCTCTGGAGAAAATTACAAAGGCATAAAGATGGGAAAGGGACATCTGAAGTTGAGGAATGGTAACTTGTGTAATTTGTATGGAAGATAAAGCACATAAGTACGTGAAATTGGAAAGAAGATGGGAAAAGTCTGTGTATTAAATGCTGGACAGATATGTCTGAATTGTAGCTTAGAGGCTATTGAGAGGCAGAAAAAATGTTATGGTCAGAAGATTTAGACACTGTCTGCCAGATCCTTGACTGGGTGGGGACTATGCAAGCTCATAGAGATAAATTTGTAGCCACTTCCTGATCTAATTTTTGTCCACCCACCTTCTGATAAGCCCCCCAACCCTAATGATTTTTTCATTTTACAGTTGCTTTATTGTTCCCTCAAATCTTTTCCCCTCCAGCCCTGCATCCCAAGGCTTACAAACCCTGTGTCCATTTAAGAGCCCACAGTATTGGACTAGAATTCATTGTTGTCCCCACATCTTTTCTTCTGTGTCCCCCTAAGTCCTCCGCTCTCTCATTCTCCTGTGACATTCTGCACTGGCAATGACAATTCTGCATCTTCAACAGGGAGAGAAAGGGGATGCAGGCAATGCCATTGGAGGAGGACGAGGGGAGCCAGGGCCCCCAGGGATACCAGGACCGCCAGGACCAAAAGTGAGTTTTCCCTTAAGAATGGACCCCACAGAAAGGGCAGTTTCCCTCAGCCCTTCTCCATGGTTTAGCTCCTAGTGAGGCTGCCCTTTTCTTCCTGCCCCTCACCCCCAGCTGGACCTTTTCTCAATAAATCCCACAACCTGAGATACGCAAAGACCCAAAAACATTTCCAGCTTCTTTTAAATTGCACCAGCTGTGCAATTGTACCAGCAGAAGGATCCTTAGACATCTTCCATCCAGTTCCTTCATTTTATAAAAAAAGGAATCAGACCCAGAAAAAGAAAATGTGGTATCCAAGATAAAACCCGGCCAATGGGTTGTCACCCAGATGATCGGTTTCTTTCTTCTCATTGATTAATATTTATGAAGTATTTATTTTGTCCAGACCAACATGCTGGATGCCAAGGTCAATAATTGAGATCGGCAGTGCTGAAGAGCATAGTATGAAAGTAAGATGCAAATACAGAAAAATTCTAACACCTTCTCCAAGGTGATCTAAATAGTAGCAAGCACTGGATTTTGAGTCAGGAAGAACTGTATTCAAATCCCACCTTAGTCACTTAGCAGCTATATGACTCTAGGTAGTCACAGTAACTGCTCTGTGACTCAGTTTCCTCATTTGTAGAATGGGGATTGTCTCTAACATCTCTTATAGTTCTAAATTTATGAATTTAAGATTCTAAATTTATGCATAAAGGAACTTTCCCTGATCCTAAACTAAGGTTCTTCTGTCCCCTTAGTACCCTGAGCTATTCTGCCTCCCCTTATTTCTTCTCATTTTTTTCCCAGGGAGAAGCTGGCACCAGTGGCCAGACTGGGCCTCCTGGGAGGCAAGGAGACAAGGTACACAGAAGTCTGGCCTCCAGGGACTCTCATTAAGTGGTCATTTAAGGGATTCTGGCCACAGAGTGACTACCCCCAAGGCATAGGCCAAAGATGAAGGCCCTCTTAGGATAATTCTGTAGGGCTTGCCAAAGGCCTCAGACCTCACAGACTTATTGTACTGGCCAAATGATATCATGGGTATAAAACACTGAAATCTGAGCTTTTTATCAATATGCTTCCTGCTTCACTGGTACATGATTCGGCCTGATGCTATAGTGTTTGGTGACTTGGTATCAGGTTGGCGTCTGAAGTTTGATTTTTTTTGGGGGGGGGGGTGTTCTAGTTTTTTGGACCAGACCTGGCACTTATTAGTATGGAAGACATGGTGAGGAAGTTCCCTCTAAGGCTGCATGTTCTCTGAATCTTGTGCCTTAAAAGATTGGCTGGGGCACTGACAGTTTAAGTGACTTGCCCAGGATCCCACAGTCAGTGTGTGAGAGGCAAGCAGCATTTCCTGGCTTATTAGCCAGTCAGAGGACTGGAGAAGGAAGCTCTTATCTTCCCATTTTACAAATAAAACCCAGCCTCATGGGGGCAGAGGGTGGCGGGGGGAGGGGGAATACTCCCCATAATATTCTAGGACATCAGTGGCCCAGCTAGGAATAGCCCTCTGGCACTCCCTGGTGCTCTGACTCTGTGGGCAAGAAAGCACCCTGATATTCCTCTGTCCGTGGGTTTCACTCTGCTTTGGTTGTGTTTCAGGGAGAAATCGGCGCCCCTGGAGAACAGGGACCTGCCGGCCCCAAGGTGAGAACAGTCCTCTGCCAACTGCTTCCTGCTGGGGCTCTCAGCTGCTATGGTGTTCGCAGGCTTTAAAATGCGGGGGTAGAGAGGAAGCAAGGAGACCCAGATTGGTTGGTTTTAGAAGCCACTTTGCAGAAGTCTCTCTGGAGGCTCCAGGTTTCCCTAACAGAATCCTCTTGGGAGAACTCAGAATTCTCTCTCAGGAGCCTCTCTGAGTTCTCTAGAATGTCCCAGCAGAATACTATCTGGAGCCTGTCTGGGGGATCCAGAATTCCCTCCCAGAATCCTCTCTGAGTTCTCCAGAATTCCCTAGCAGAATACTGTCTGGAGCCTATCTGGGAGATCCAGAATTCCCTGGTAGTAGCCTCTAGAATTCCCTTGAGGAAGCCTTTCCTAAAGCTGCAGAATTTCTTCCTAAAAGCCTCTGGGGCTTCAGAATTCCCTCATGGAATCCTTTCTGGAGGTTCCAGAATTCCCTCCCTGAGCCCCTTCTCTCCCACGCTAGAACAGGAAATTCCCCTGCCACACCACTTGTGTTAGGTGAGCTGAATCCAGACTCCATCACGCCATGGCAGCTCCAGAAAACACCATCCCAGGAGCCCAGGTGTAGGGCCTGAGGACAGTTTGCTTCTTCTGTCCCCCACATGAAGGCCACATGCCGGGCAGCTGCAGACGTCTTGATCAGGAGGTCTGATTTGTTTTCCAGGGTGCCAAGGGAGAGCCGGGCAAAGGTGAAATGGTGGATTACAATGGAAACATCAATGAAGCTCTCCAGGTGAGAGGTCCATGCAGTATCTCTGCTCCCGATCCTTTCCCCACTTCCCTTGACCTCTGTCCTCCCAAGCTCTCATCCTCCGTGGCCCAAAAGATGCCAAGGGGGAAGCTCAGAGCCAGAGATCATGGCTCTGGAAACCAGGCTGGCCACCAGGGTCCTCTACAAGGGGAAAAGACCAGTAATGAGTGGTTTGGGCAGGACATTTCCAGAGCTGCCAGACTACAAGGTCGAATCCCTTGCTGCTCGCTTTATGTTCCCCTTCCTTCCCCATGGCTCCAAGTCATGCTTAAAGGTGGGCAAAGAGCCTTGGATTTCAGATCAAAGGCTCTGTGTTCAAATCTTGGCTCTGCTGTTTACTATCCATGTGGATTTGGGCTTTTCTTTTTTCCTTCATCAAAGGGGGAGACTGGACAAGACACACTGTATGGTCTTGCTCATTCTGAATGCGGTTGGTCTAGGGGCGCTCCAGCATTTGAACAGAAGTCATAAATCAAGATTTTCTGGTGCCCTGTGAGACTAAAACAAATAAGGGGACCCCGTTTTCTGCAGTGCAGGCTGAGCCATTGCAATTTTTAAAATCGAATGGTATTTTAAACGTGCTAGCAAAAACTATAGTTTTTTGAAGATGTGAATTCTTTTATAAGAATAATTATTTTGTAAGACAATCACTGCTCTCGTTTAGACGAGATTCGAAAGAATCAGAAGGCCTGGGTTCAAGGCTCTTTCCTGCTGTTTATACTTGGTGACTTTGGAAAAAAATTTCCTTACAAGCCTCAGCTCCTTGTCTCTAAAAATGACAAGATTCAGTTTGATGGTCTCTGAGATCATTTTTGTGGGTCCAGGCTTTCCTTTATGGGATTGGCTTAAAGGTGGATGTCTGTGCCTGGGAATCTGAGTCCTGAGAGAAGGGGAGGAGAAGAGGGAGAATGTGATCACCAGAAACATTAAGAAAGTCCTTGTTTGGTGAGATGGGTCAGAAGCTCGTCAACACAGCCATGCCCACTGACTCACCATTTGGACTGAGAGATGCCGAGGTTCAAATCCTACCTCTGACTATGCAGGAGCTTAGGCAAGTCACTTAATTTTCCTGATAGTTATATCATCTGTAAAATGAGTGGGTTAAAAATGATCCCTAAGGTCCCATTCATGGCTTGAACTCCTCTGTCTCTTCTCTGTCTCTCATTCTCTCTCTGTCTCTTTGTCCTTGTCTCTCTCTCTCACACACACACACACACTCATTCTCTCTCTCTCTCTCTCTCTCTCTCTCTCTCTCTCTCTCTCACACACACACACACACACACACACACACACACACACACACAATTTCACACATCAGGGAAACCAGTGGTGCTAAACACTAAGCATCCTGGGTAAGCAAGCTCTCAGTCTCTAGTCCACTCATCAATAGCCGCCAGCTCCTCACACTGACTTCCATGATGAATCCCAACATCAGGGGAAAATCCTGATACTTCCCCTGATGGAGATGGAGGGGATAAAGACAATCCCATTTTAAACTTTATTGTATCTTTTTAGTTAACAAGCATTCATTTTTTTTCTCTTCCCCATCTCCCCTTCAGCAAATGAACAAAGAAAAGGGAACAAAGATGTTAAACCTCAGAATTAGGCTCCAGCATAGTCAGATGAGCACAGTGAATGTCCTCATAGGCCACGTTGGGAAGTATAGGAGAGTCGTTCTTGCCACAGGCCGCCGGCACAGCTGCCTTGGCTCCAGCAGCATCTGTGATCTTCAGCTCCAACAAAAGGAGCCTCTTGGCTCGGCATTTGGAGGACTCGGACAAAACCCTCTGAAGTGGTGGGGGAAGGGGTGCCTCCTATGTGAGAGCTGCATGCAGAAGGCAAAATGGGAGATTTAGAGGCAGGGACCCACCTCTGACGCTGGCTATATGACTCAGTGCAAGTCTTAAATCCTCTAAGCCTCAGTTTCCTCATCTGTAAAATGTCCTCTGAGACCCCACTCAGCTCTGAATCAAGGAGTCTATAACGCCAAAGAGTAGTGAGTAACAAGTAGAATCTCCCCATTTATGACTGCGTCTCACAGCTCTATCCTGAGGTCTTGTTAGAAAGGTAACCCACTCACCCCTGCCATTATTGCCCACGCCAAGATTCTGGCCTTGTCCCGCCAGCCGGGGGTTATGATTGGACACATTTCTCAGAGGAGTCTTGGTTTGCCCAACTGTTGACTTTGTGGTGGTTGTCTTGCAGGAGATCCGCACTTTGGCCTTGATGGTGAGTACCCATTCTTTATCCTTGGGGGGTAGAGTTGCTCAGAGGTTGGCTTGGAGAGCAGACTCTGGTAGCCATGGCTGCTTCTTCTCACCTTTGGAAAACTGGAACTAGTTTGGAGAGAAAACAATGACACTTGGGGTTGTCGAAGTGCTGATGGGTAGATTTCTAAAATCACGAGAAGAGGACGAGACAGTGTGACCATAAGGCTAGGAGTCAAGAAGGAGCCTCCAAGGCCATGGCCAAAGCCACCCTCCCTGGGGTTCTGGGGACATATCGCTGAAGGGCCCCTGTCTGGGGAGATGGCGAAGGCCAGGGTGCTCCTGCTAAGTATGTCAGGAGATCATCGTGTTTCTTTTTACGACTGGGTCTCAGAAAAAGTCTTCTATAAAATGCAGGGGGAAGGAAGGGGGGAAAGAAGGGAATGAACTCCGTGATTTCTGAGACCCTTCTCAGCTCTAATTTTCTAGGGCTCAAATGAAAGCAGCTGTCCTTGGTAACTTGGAGAAAGGTAGCGAGATGAAGGAGGAGAGGAGTCCCAGCTTCAGAATATCTGAAGCAACACTCCATGGCTTTGCTGCTTTCTATAGAGTCTCATTTGGCCTTAGTTCTAAGTTTCATCACCTAGATCAGTGTCTTGTATGCAAGAGGCTGTGCTTAAGTATGTGTTAATTAACCACCTCACAGGGTCTTCATTTATCTCAAGGAGAAAAAGAAGGGGAAGGAAAGAAAGGGAAGGAGAAGGAAGGAAAGGGGAGGGAAAGGGGTGGAAGGGAAGGGGAGGGAAAGGTATGGAAGAGAAGGGAAAGAAGGAAAGGGAAGAAAAGGGAACTCACGGAAAGGGAAGGGAAGGAAACAGAAGGGAATGGAAGAAAAGAGAAGGGAAAGGAAGGAAAGGGAAGGAATTGAAAGAAAAGGGAATGGAAAGGAAGGGAAAGGAAGGGAAGGGAAGAAAAAGGAAGGGAAGAGAAGGGAAGGGAAAGGGAACAGAAGAGAAGGGGAGGAGTTGGGAGGGGAGGGGAAGAGAAGGAAGGAGAGGGAAGACAAAATCCAGTTAACTTCAATTCACTCTGATTTTTAAACATGTTTCTATGCCACATTAACAACTGTGATATAATAAAAAGAATACCAAATTTAAAATCAGAAGATCTGGTTTCAAGTCCCAGATTCTGTCATCTGTATGACCCTGGGCAAATCATATAATTTCAATGGGTTCTCAGTTGTCTCTGCTATAAAATGGGGAAAGTAGACTAATGACTTCTAAGTCCTTTCCAGTCCTATGATTCCATGATGCTCTATGATATAGGTCAAAGTTCCTACATCTCTAAAATGATGGATTTGGAATGATGATCACTGAGACCTCCTCCAATTATAAATCAAGGAGGAAACACAGTGATCACTAAGTATCTTTTGTCTGATGGAGTGACATAAAATCAGTTGTCAGGAAGTATGAGATATTGTAACTTTTAGTGGAAAAAACCCTTATGCCTTATGATTCTTCTACCCAGTATTGAGGAATTAAGATATTTTCAAAACTACTGCACATGACAGAATAGAATAGAATTCATCCTTCTTTGGTTCAACTAAAAATCTTACTTCAGATCCATCTTTTTCTCCCTAGGGACCTCCTGGACTCCCAGGGCAAACAGGCCCACCAGGAGCTCCTGGTGTACCAGGACAAAAGGTAAGGCATTTCTCCAGTTCTGGGGGGAATCCATAAAAAATTACAGAAATCCTAGAATATCATTAGATTGCAACCACCTTCCTTCTCTTGTTTGTTGTCTGTCTTATAATTCTCTCAGGTCCCACCCCTCTCTCACCCCTATTCAGAGGATATAATCCTGTCATTCTCTCCCTTTCTACATATGCCCTATAATTCTCAGCAATACCAGAAATCCCTCATCCATTCATTAGACAGTCATTTTTTTTCCATCTGTCCTTTCTGCTATATAATTCTTTCTTTTTGTCTCAATTTCCTCCCCCCCATTTATATTCCCTTTGGATTTTAATTATATTCTTGGGGAATCTGAGACAAAGTTGAGCTACTTCAGCTATTAACTTAGAAATTCATCACAAAAAACCACCCATCAGTTCATTTTTCTCTCAGAGACAGGAGGAACCCAAGCTACTCTTTAGGGAAACCTTTAGAATGCTATTCAAAATGACAGCCCAAGTCAGTCATCTGTGGTGATTACTACTATGAAACATTTGTCCTCACATGACAATTTTTAAAAAAAAGAGTAGTAAAAGCTTTGAATAGAGTGACTTTTTATTGTTCTCTGCTTTAGGGAGAAATTGGTCTGCCAGGTCCTCCAGGACATGATGGGGAAAAGGTAAGTACATATCTCCAGATTCATACAATGGCTCCCTGACAAACCACCAAAAATGACTTCTAATTTAAGGAGACAAGAATAAACTGTGGAGACAAACCACAGATATAGGATCTAAATTTGGAAGCTTGGGGGATGGTTGCTTACCCACTCTCAGCATTAGTTTCCTCATCTGTAAAATGAGAATCACAAAAGCACCTGCTTCACAGAATTGTATGAGGATCCAGTGAAATTGTGTGTATATGTATGTGTATTGCTTTGCAAACTTTAAAGTTCTAGGTGTTTGTTAAATTATTTTTCTTGTCATTAGCACATAAAAGCAAGTGTCACTTGTATTTGCTTTAGGGACCTCGAGGAAAACCAGGAGAGACTGGCCCCCCTGGTCTCCAAGGACCACAAGGAAAGGATGGACCTCCAGGGCCAAAAGGAGAAAAAGGAAATGTGGGGACACCTGGAGAGAAAGGGGAAACAGGACAAGTTGGCTCCCCGGTAAGTTAGCAGAAGTGATTTGTTGTCTTCTTTCTCCTCTCTCCCTACTGTCTACAGTAAGTGCTTTAATGTGTGTAATTAGAGAAACAGAGCAGGATGACTGAAAGTACTCTGAGGATGGAGTCAGGAAACTCAGGTTCAGGACTAAGACCTGTCACTGGTCATCTGAGTGATCTTGAGCTTCAGAAATCTAAGCCTCAGTTTCCTCATCTGTAAAATGGGGATAATAATATAGCACTTAGCTCTTGGGTTGTGAAGCTCAAATGAGGTAATATTTATAAAGCACTGAGCACAGTGCCTGGAAGTTAACTTAGAAACTAGAAGATTCTAAGCTTCATAACCTAATCTTCACATTTTCTTGTTGAGGAAGTTGAAACCCAAAGAAAAGGATTTGAATTCAAATCCTCCCTACATTATTTCTCTTCTGCCATCCTGCTTGGACTAGGCTGCACCCTAGTTAGTGTACAAAACACTGAACCTGGAATTAGGAAGACTCATCTCCCTGAGTTCAAATCCAGCCTCCACTGGAGACACTTACTGGCTGTGTGACCCTGTTTGCCTCAGTTTCCTCCTATGTAAAATGGGCTGGCAAAGGAAATGGCAAACCACTCCAAGATCTTCACCAAGAACACCCTATATTCGATCACAAAGAGTTCCATAAAAAGCATGAATGAAATACAACTAAACAACAACAATCACATTGCTTCCTCAGCCAGACCAACCCTCTCTTTTGACAAATGTAGGAAATATAATCCAGAGTTGTAGCTTTAGTTGCCTGAGACCACACAGCAAACCCAGGTCCTCTGCTCCCGGGCCCATTGCTCTTTCCATTGTACCACACTGCCTCCAGGATACTTATCCGTGCATCCATGAACAAGTGACTGATGGGATTAGCCATAACCTCCTTGCCAGGGTCACCAGGTTGTTGTTAAGTATCTAATGAAATGACTCTCAGTGAAAAGAGTTTGATAAAGGATAAAACCAATATGAGACATTAAGTTTGTCCTGGAAAGAGCACTGGATTTGGAATCAGGGAACCTGGGTTCAAAATCAGGTTTTGCCACCTGCTTCTTTTGTGACTGTTGGCCCTGGTTGTCTCCTTTGTACAATAACCAGGGTGGATGAGATGAACTCTAAGGCTCTCTCTATCTCTAAGTCTGATTGCTCTCTCATTCGTCCTTTGGAGCCTGAAGGTAACTGTCAACTCATGCTCAGAGAGCGGGTACTGCTGGGTTTTAGTGCCATGAGAAATTGTCTAGGGGGGACTCCTTCCTCTCCACGCCTCCATTTTTCCATCAGCAATATGGGCACCCTCTCAGCTCTAACAAGGAAGGGAGCTGTGAATGCATGCTAAAAAAAAAAGTGCTTCGAGATAACCATCCCAAGCTTAACTAACTAACCTGCCATCTTTGTCGATCTGTAGGGTCTTGATGGCCCCACTGGAGAGAAAGGAGAACCAGGTGACCAAGGGAAACCAGGAGCTGCGGGATTGCCTGGTCCAATTGGGCTCCCGGGATTTACAGTAAGAGGGTCCCACCATGAGGACATCTTGAGGAAGGGGAAGGTGGAGGGGGAGGGTAATACGGCTTCCGGGGCACTGCCACGGCATCATGCCATGGACCTAGCCATGAGCCAAGCACTGCACTAACCCCCATCCTTCAAGGCAAGGTTGGGAAGTTGCTAACCACTAACTGGTGCCTTCCATATTGGGAGTTTCCATTTCTGCAGAAAATAATTTGGAGACTCCAGCTACAGCTGCCTACTGATACACCCCACTGGCTTAGAGTTCCTCTCTACAGGATTTCACAGAATCAGAGACAATGGTGGGGGAAGAGAGAGGAGAGACAGAGAGCCAGCCTTGGGATCAGGAAAATAATTGGGGTCAAAACTTGACTCTCTACATATTGACTGTGTGACCTTGGACAATCTCACTAAGATTACAAATTACAGAACAGATGTGCCTCTGCATTGGGAGAGGGAATTTGGGGAGCTCCTGATGATAATGAAACCACAGGGTTAGTTGGGATTGCAATCCTTTTTGGAAGTTGGAAGAGGATAAATGGAATCCAAGAAACGGATTCAAATTCTGACCCTATTACCTGTGCAATCTTTGAACTGTGGGACAAGTGACTGAAGCTCTTTGGACCTTAATTTTCATTTTTATAAAATGAGGGGGCTAGAGTCAATGATCTCCCTGAACTTCCCATTTCTAAATCTTATAAGAATCATAGTCTTGGAAGCTAAAGGTTGTCTAATGCAAACACTCACCCAAGACAAAAGTCTTTCTAGAGAATCCCTGATAGACAGTTATTTGAAAAATGACTATATATTTTCAATTTAGTCTTTTCAAATAACAGTTATTTCTTTCCCTCCCATCTAGACCTTTACATCAAAAAAAAATGAAACAAAAAATAAAATGACTATGTATCAAATATACAGTCAAGCTAAACAAATCCCCATAATGACCATGTTCAAAAATGTGTCTCTTACTGCTGCTTGAGTCCATCATGTCTCTGATAGATGGTGATTTGGCTTCTCCTTGGGTGAACTTGGAGTCTCATGAGACAACCCATTCTGTGGTGGATTGGCTTTAAGGGTTTGTATACCAAGCCAACATCTGCTACTTTGTTATTTCCTATCCATGGTCCTATTGTAGTTCTCTTATCTGCGACCATGTAGAGTAAACCAGCTCTTCAAATCTCCCTCCTCCTTAGTCTTCTCCTGGTCAAATATCCCTATTTTCTTCAGTTACTCCTCATGTCACATGGTTCCTCCTTGACCTGGTCATCCTCATTTAGACATGTTCCAATCTGTCAAAGATTTGAGATGTTTAACAAAGGAACACATGATAGGCACTTTAATAAATGTTTGTTGATTTAATTAAATTGAATGTGGACTCACCCTGGTATAGGTATTCACACCAAAGTGTTGCATTCACAGGGAGAGAAAGGAGAACCTGGAGAGAAGGGTGACCCAGGAACAGAGGTAGGTGGGCTTTCTTCCTCCTTGTTCATGCAGAATAGCTCTACAGGGAGTGAATTTTCCTTACTATTGGGCCACAAGTACTCCACAAGTGCATCCTCATATTGAAGGATGTTCACAGTTACTAGATAAGAATGTAAGAACTTCCCCTCCCAGAGAAGCCTCATCGTTTGTCTTAAAATTTGGTTCTTTGCTTATTAATTATTAATTAATTAATAATCACAGAGATTATTAGTGGAAGGACATGTCTGCCTCCTGCCTCCATCACCCCTGAAATTAGGGACAGACAACATAGTTTACCGCGGCAGCCCATGAGATACTATGAGATAGAATATAGGTCTTTGTATCAGGAAGACCTGAGTCAGACATTTATTAGCCGTTGGACCCTGGACAAGTTATTTAATCTCTACCTGCTTCAGTTTCCTCAATTGTAAAGTAAAAAATAGGATCTACTTCCTAAAGGTTGTTGCAAGGATAAAAATAGATAATAATTATAAAGCACTTAGCACAGTGCCTGGCACATGATGTGCATTTAGTAAATTCTTTTTTCTTTCCTTCCTATGTGGTGAATTAAGTATGCTTTGTGGATTTCAAGAACTATAGAATTGAGGATTATCATTATCATGTGAACTAAACAGCTCCATCTTTCCTTGCCCCCCCCCTCCTCCTCCCCAGATTTCTTAGTTTCCTGCTAAAGAATTCATCCTCATTTTGGTTGGCATGGAACCCTAGACACTTACTAGTTATGGGACTCTGTCTGCCTCAGGTTCCCCATGTTTAAAAATAGGATAATAATAGCACCCACCTCCCAAAGCTTGTTGTAAGAATAAAATGAGATGACTATTTATAAAGCACTTAGCACAGTGTTTGGCACATTACTATGTAGTTAATATGGAGGGAGGGGAAGTGATGAGTGTCTTCTAGACTTTCTCTGTTTTCCCCACATCTGTCTACCTTTTCTTAACCTTGGACTCCCAACCTAGACCAGATACTTTAAAGGGAATTCTTCAGTTTTAGATTTGAAAGCCCCTCTCTATCCACGATTCTGATATTGGAAGAAGATGATCTGTGGTTTGAGAATTATTTGGCAAATATATTCTGATGTTTTTCTTTTTTGACTTTCAGGTATCTGGACCACCAGGGCCCCAGGGTCCCCCAGGACCTGCAGTAAGTTCTCATTATTGATTTGAGGCTAGTGGATGATGGAGGCATTTCAATCCCTCTATAGCAGTGATTCTCAAAGTATGGTCTAGAGAATCCTGGGGGTCTCTGAAACCCTTTTAGAGGGTCTACAAATTCAAAAATAGTTTTTATTTCCAATATGGTAAATGTCTATAAATATAATCCAGATAAACAAAAACTCTTTGGAGAGATCCTCAATAATTTTTTATAGGATAAAGATCCTGAAAACAAAAGTTTGAGAACCACTGCTCTATAGTCTCTATAATTCCACGGCCTTTCCATTGCCACTGGTTGATGTTGACATCTCATTTCCCTCCAAGGCAGAAGAGTATGATGGGACATAACTGTATTCTGAGTAAGAAGAACTAAGTTTGAATCCTGATGATTTCCCAGTTAGCGCTGGGACTTTGACCTCTCCCTGTCCTGCCCCTTTCCTTTTTTAGATTAAATAATCTGTCCCACCCACTCCCATCCTCCAAGATGTGTATAAGTTTCTTTAATGCAGGGTCTCCTTCTTTCTCCCAACACCCAACACATCCAAGCACATAGTAGGTGCTTAATCAGTTTCTGTTTAATTGAACTGAATCTCTGTAACACTGAGGAGGTTTGTCCTGACAAAGCACAATAGTTTTTTTTTTATTATTTTTAATGAATTGGGGAGTCACTGGCTCAAGCCATCGCAACATCTGGTGTACCGCCCTCCAGGACCCCATCTGTCAAGAATGGTGCTTCATATTTACTTAACCCTTTGCTATGAGGCATCTGATCCTCCCCTTCCTGTCTGCTGCTCACATGCTAACAAGTTGGCGAGAACATCAGCATTAAAATAGAAAATGACCTATTTAAAACAAGCCCCGCTGGGCCATCTTTCCATGAGTTCTACTTCAAAGGATTTGTTTAAAAAGACTCTGCCCCAAGCCAATGAACATTCTTGTCTTGTGGGACTCATCATTCCAATATAATCATCTGACCATCTACCCAGAGAGGCACCAGGACCACAGTGTTCAAGCCAGACCCTCTGCAAAATAAAACAATCAGCATGTATTTAGAAAGGGGTCCTGAGGTGCCGGGTACTGGGGAAACAAAGACAAGATACAGCAGGGCCTGCCCTAAAGGAGGTTATACTCTATTGGGACACTCAACAGATAGTTCACAAGTAAATATATACACAATAAATCAAGCTGGAATTTTTTTTGTAAGAGAGAAGGTGACAATAGCTAGAAGATTAGGAGAAGGAAAGGAAAGGAAAAGAAAAGGAAAGGAAGGGAAAGGAAAAGAGAAAAAAATAAAGCGATGCAGAGAAAGAAAATAAAGAGAAGGAAAGGAAGGAGAGAAAGAAAGGAAGGAAGAGGAGAAAGAAAAGGAAGAAGGTGAAGGTTAGATAGTGTGGCCCAGGTATGGTGGACAGTCCATTCAAAAGGGTAGAGATGGGAGATGGAGCAGATCATGAACAGTGAGATGGCCAGTTGGGCCAGACTGTAGACCAGAGGTCCTCAAACTAAGGTGTAGGCCAGATGCAGCAGCTGAGGACGATTATCCCCCTCACCCAGGGCTATGAAGTTTCTTTATTTAAAGGCCCACAAAACAAAGTTTTTGTTTTTACTGTAGTCCGGCCCTCCAACAGTCTGAGGGACAGCGAACTGGCCCCCTACTTAAAAAGTTTGAGGACCCCTGCATGTGTAGACATTGCAAGGGAAAGTAAGGCATAATTACTTACTAGCAGTTTGGAGTTAGGGTGTGAGAGACTTTAAAAGCTTATATTTGATGTCAGAAGCAGTAGGAAACCAGTGGAATTTATTGAGTAAGAGAATGACATGATTATACTTATATTTTCAGAAAATCAGTTTGGTAGCTTTGGGAAGGGAGTGAATTATAGGGAGGAGACATGAGGATGGGGAGACCAGTGGGAACTATTGCAATAATCTAAGGAGCTGAATTAGGGGTGACTGTTAGAAGATAGAAAGGGATGGAGGGAAGAGATACTGAGGAAGTGAAGCAACAAGAATTAGTAACTGATTGGGTATGTCCCAATGAATCAAGGGCAGTGCTTGTTATTCTAGAAGTACTTCCCAAATCACTTGATCCTCACAAGTAAAAGGGTGAGCAAGTGTTATTATCCCTATGAGGAAGCCAAGGTTTAGGGATAAAGAAATAGTAATTACTGACAATCATATGGTTCAGCAAAATTAACAAAGGCCTTTCCATCTCCTTTGGGCCTCACAGCAGCCCTGTGTTATAACATTATTTACCAGTGAAGACTTTGTGCTCCAAAGAGATTAAGGAAGTTGGCCATGGCTAGTAAGCAGCAGGACCAAGATCTGTGCTTAGGTTTTCTAGTCCAAATCCAATGTTCTTTCTGCTTTCCCATAGCTGCCTGCTGATAAATAACATTCTTCTTTTTTCCCACCTTTAATCCAGAGCTCACGAGCCAGGAAATTCTAGCCAGGGCCATCTCACAAAATTAGCATAGCAATCGTTGCTTCAGCTGATGCTCCTCATGGACAAACTGATATATTCTTCATCTCCGCGTGGCTGAATGCAAATGATGTCACATGCCCAGGGCATGTCCAGAGTAGCCCTCCCAATGGGACTGTAAACTAGCTAAGGGCAAATGGACTGCACCAGTTGGTCATGGATGAAGTCATCCTTTCCAAAGCCTTGGAGTTCTATCATGGCTGGGCTGCAGGACATGCTACCTCATGGGCAAGGGGATGACTGGTCTACCAGAAATGCAGTTTTAATGGTCTTTATTTCTCTTCTAAATGCAGGGTCTCCAAGGCGTTCCTGGACCAAAGGTAAGATATAGTAGGACTGATAATCCAAGGAGCCAAAGCAGTGGAAGAAGGGAGTAACAGGAGAACACTTAACGGTCTGGCTGACCATCAGCCTCCCTTCATCTCCCAATATGGCTGACCATCAGCCTCCCTTCATTTCCCAATACATTTAAGAAAAAATGACCGAGGCAGAAAGATAGAAATGATCTCAACAGAGAGGAAGTCCTGTGCTCCATCAGCCTTTATTGCCACTGACTTGTGATGCTAATGTCTGAATCTCTACCCATTCCCTGCACCTTAATGGACATACATTAAGCACCTATTATGCAAGGCCAGGTAAATCGAAATACAAATCAAATCTTTCCGTCAAGAAACTTACAAGCTAATGGAGAAGACATAGATACAAACAGCTGTGATACAAAGGAAGGTTATTCCAGTGCAGAGAAGGGAAATTTGAAAGAGATTCCTTTCACCTGGTGGAGCTCAAGGAAGTCTTCATGGCACAAGTCAATCCTGAGGTGGGCCTTGAAGAAAGGGAGAGAACTGGACAAATTTAGTTGGAAAGAGTCTATTTTAGATGTGGGAGATGGTGTTAGGAAAGGCACCAAGCCAGGAGAAGACTGTCTCTAGAAAACAGGTTCTCTCTCTCTTATTTGTATGCACTTGGACAAGTCATTTAATCCCTCTAGATCTGTTTCCTCAACTAGATAACAAGAGGATTAGGTTAGAAGGTTTCTGAGGTTCCTTTTAACTCTCCAGGCCTACCATTCCCACCTTCCAATCAAAAGCTTCTCCATCCTTCACTCAGTCAATGGTTGCAGCTTTATAGTTGTAAATCAATTTTAGCCATCCCATGAAAGTGTCATTCTTTGAAGATAACTTCACTTTGATAAGAGTTGCAGCTATGGCTGGAGGTCAGAGGGTATTGTAACCATGTCTGTTCCCAAATCCTCCTCAGTTAATGTGTATACAAAAAGAGAGGAAGGTAGAAAAGGAGAGAGAGACAGAGACAGAAAGACAGAGAGGGAGAGATAGACAGAGGGACAGAGACAGACAGAGAGAGAGACAGACAGACAGAGAGACAGAGAGGCAGAGAGAGAGAGAGAGAAACTTCAAGGAAATGAGAAATTGTTTCCTCTTGCCAAAAGACTGAGGACTCCTGGGTCTAAGACAAAGCACTTATCGTAGAATTATCCTTGCTCTTAGCACAATCCCTGGCACATTGTAGACATATTGATAAATATTTGTGTACTGATTAACTATTCAATATATGGAAAGGATTATTTTGAAGCATCAAGACTTTCTCATTGTTTCCCAAATCATACCATATGGTAGTTGCCTTCTCTGTCCACACAAAAAACTATACCATTCTGTCTCTGAGTCTTCTGATACTCTGTAAGCTTGAATAGCCATTCTGATCATCCATGTTATCCAGTCATGGAAGAGACCAGAAAATGCCTCCAGCTATAGAGGTTGTGGCAAAACTGGGGACCAGGACTCTGCCTCCCATTCCATAATCTAAGATGTGTTGTTTAGGGAACAATGTGTTGTGATTTCCCCCTAAATGTGTCTTTCTTTCAGGGGGAAGCTGGACTTGATGGAATGAAAGGAGAGAAGGGTGTCCAGGGAGAAAAAGGAGACCGAGGTCCATTGGGATTGCCTGTAAGTGTCTGGGAACTAGCAAGAGCATTGTAAGTGATGTTTAATCCTGAATAGTACATGTCACCAGGCTGGGCTGTCCTGTGGGAGATGGGAAATAAGGAAAAAAATGTGACTCAAAACCCAGCTGTGGAAAATGGCCACCACACCTTCCAGATACAGTGCTTTCATCACAACGATCCCAGGAGATGAAAAGGGCATGTATTTTGCAGAAGAGAAAGCTGAGTTCCACCAAGGGCTACCTAACTAGTGCCAGAGCAGAAATTCAAATTCAAATCTCCTTACTTTAAGTCCAGGATAATGGATCCTTTCTACTCAACAAGTATTGCTAAGCATTGGCCCTAGAGTCAGGAGGACCTGAATTCAAATCCAGCCTCAGGATACTTAACACTTACTAGCTGTGTGGCTTTGGGCAAGTCACTTAATCCCAATTGCCTCCAAAAATAAATAAATAGATGAATAAATAAATGAATAGATATGCTGATAGGTAGATAGATGATAAATAGATAGGTAGATAGAGAGAAGAATATATGGATGGTTGAATGGATGGATGGATGGAAGAATGGATTGATAAATTATTGATAAAAATAATGGATAGATGATTAATAGATGGAAGGAAGGATGGATAAATAGATGATAGAAGGTTAGATAGATATAGTTGAATAGATGGATGAAGGATGGATAGATAGATAGATAGATAGATGAATAGATGGATGGATGGATAGATATATGGATGGATGGATGGATGGATGGACAGACAGACGGTTACAACCTGTCCAAAAGATCTAAGTAATGTAGAATATTGAGTCTGAGCCCAACTGGGTTTGAGCCCTGGAGAGCCTGAAAGTGTATTGAACCTATGAGAACAGAATGACCTGAAAGAATCCCCTGCCTCTTGGTCATCTGCTAACTTTTAATCATCCTTATATCCCAGACTATATCATAGAATCACAGAGTTGGAAGGGACTGCAGAGCTCTTCTAGTCTATCCATACCTTAATGGGAATTCACTCTTGAGTATACCTAGTAGGGCTCAGAGGTAAGATCTGAACCAGGTCCTCCTGTCTCAGGCCATCCGTTCTTGTAGGCTGCTTGTCTTCTGTGTGACTGCCTGGCACAGTATAAGCAGCTAATTTGTGCTTAATCTATCTATGATTAATTATCCAGTTCCCACTTGAAGGTTTCCAGGGATGGGAAACTTACCATCTACTGAGTTGTATTTAGCTTTCTGGGCCTCAGTTTCTCCACTTCTATGATCTTTCCCAGCATTCAAAGGAAATTCTGTCACAGACTTCCCAATGCATTGGTCTCAGTCTTCCACCTTAGTGATTCAGAACTAATATTTGCATTTTTTCTTATTTTAAAAGTCAGGGAGGTATTTCCAGAGTTCCCACTAGTCCAGTTATTTTCATTTTAGAAAATCTTGGAGAGGAAAAAATCTTGTCTAGATCAAAGCTTCTTAAACTGTCATAATCCTATATGGGATCTTATAATTGAATGTGGAGGTTTCAAAATTATGATTTATTATCAATAAATGTTTGATTTGCATTCCTATTTTAATACCCATATACCCGGGATTGTGTAAAAGTTCTTGGGTTAAAAGGGTCATGAGTGGAAACAGTTTATGAAGCCCTAGTCTAGCTCACATAGCTAATAAAATGCTTCCAACTCCTAACCTAGAACTGTCCTATCACCTTTTCAGAGTGATTCCCTTCCAACCACTCGCCTTTGAGGATATTCATTCCTCTGCCTCACATTTCAAACTCCACTCTAGCTCCCTGTCTAAGAATCCAATAAGAAACACTACTACATAATTACAAGGCCTCAAGTTCTCCTTTATGTTTTTCTAAAGTTTGATGGATTTCATTTGTATAATAGCAACTAAAATGTAAAAGCAAAAGGCAGAATTACTTTCCTGCTAATCCATCACATGTAGAAATAGTCAAGTATTGAATTATCCCTAATAGACTGCACAAAGCTAACATCTAGCAAATATTTTCCACTGTTCTAAGTTGTGTACTGAGTGATTAATCTATCCAGTTCTTGTGATTGAAATCACCATAATAACTCACATTTAAAACTTACAAAGCAACATTGTGAGGGAAGGAATATAAATATTATTATCTCCATGTCACGGATAAGAAAGCGGAAGCTTGGAAACCTTAGTTTTTGGTTAGTCACAAAGTGAATGGATATCTCAGCACTAGAATTTGAAGCCAGATCTTTCTTTACTTCAACCCCACAAATCTCTCTGTTAGGACACACTGCCTCTCTGCCCTTTGAAAAGCTGTTAGAAGATAATATATTCTCTATGGCAGTCAGCTGAATAATCAAAAAAGAAAAAACCCCAAACCCTCATAGGTCCCTTGCCAAGCCCTATCAAGATCCTGATTGACTCAGAGTAAATGTAAATAGCAATCATTTCTGTTTTGGCCAAAAACCCTGAAGGTCTTCTCCCCGCCCTGATTTATTTATTATTTATTCAGATTTCTTTAGGGGGGGGGGGGTTAGGTGAAAAAGGCCATTCTCTGCCTCCTTTTACCTTAGCCTTAAAGGCCTTCCTTTAAAAAAGCCAAGTCTCCTAGTGCATCCAGAGTCATCTCCAGTCACTCTGATCTATGTCTTGCCACTGGACCCAGATGACTTTGAGGGAAAATGAGGCAGGTAACCCTGTCGAGCCCTCCCTCACTTCAGCCTAACTCACTTGCACATCATGGTATCACCTCCCTAATGTCACGGTCCTTTTGAAGAACCAAGAACAAACAACAACAGTAAGAACAGCTGGGGAAAAAACTAGAAAATCCAACCATTTTTTAAGATATCCCCAAAAACCCAGTTATTTTTTGTCATGTAGACAAAACATCCAGATACTTCACTGACTTATTACATTCAGCTTTTATATGGATTTTTGGCATTTGACAATATGGCTGAAAACATCCTGCTAAAAAGCACGGGACCAAGCACAGAGTCTTGTTTCACTCTATTGGAGACTGGGAAAGCTCGAGAGCACTGTCCATTGTCCAGAATCCAGGCAAACGTGCCATCCTGAAATTGACGTTCTATACTGATGAACTTCTCTGGGCAACCGAATTTTGACATAATTTTCCATAAGCCCTCATGACTAACACTATCAAATGTCTCGGTCAGATCTACCAATATTCTATACAGACCTCTGTTCTGCTCTTGGAATTTTTCCTAGAGTTGTCAGGCAGTAAACACCATATCGACTGTTCTTTGGTCCCTTCTGAAGCCACACTGGCTCTCAGGTAAATGACCTTTTTCTAGGTGTAGGGTTAGTCTACAAAGGAGGACTCTGGGAAGAATTTTCCCAGCAATTACTAAGAGAGATTGTCCTATGATTGTCACAGGAAAATCTATTCCCTTTGCCTTTATAAATATGGACGTTGGAGTCATCCTTGAACTCCTGGGGCATAAACACAACAAAACTTTGTGGATGCACCCTCATAGCAAACATTGGCATTTAATAGACTATGTGAATGTCAGAAGAAGAGACAGGGAGGATGTGAGAATGACCAAAGCAATGTGTGGTGCAGAGTGCTGGACTGATCATAGACTTATCCTCTCCAAGCTGAATAGTCACATTCAACAAAAGTGGGGACCCCAAGGAAAAAAGACTACTAAAAGAATTAATGTCAATGGATTCTAGTGCTTCTCTGAGAGGGAACAGTTTGGTGCCAAGTTGGAAAGTAAATTGAGCCAATACACTTGGGTTTTGGTGCCATACAAACATGTGCCATTTTCCCAAGAAGGTCACATTGAGTTGGACTGTTTTCTCCAAGGAGATGGCCATTTAGAGACTGTCTCAGTGCTACTTTATCTCAGACAGAGCAGTGAGTCGGTCCCTCTTAGAAGGTTTTTTCTTACACTGTAACGATAACGATGAAGGAGGCAAACTTTAGGACAATGCCTTCTGAAGTTATATCTCCACTCCCCACAGACCAATCATGCATCTTTTGCAAACATCTTTTAGGTAAAAAGATCATAGGGAACAACATTTAGGGCTGGGAAGACCTTTGACTTCATTTCATCCAACTTCCTTCTTTTAGGGTGAGGGAAACTGAGGCTCAGTTAAGTTGCTCATGGTCACACAGGCGTGTCAAAGGCAGAATTCAAACTTAGGTCTTCTGACTTCAATGCCCCTCTGTTGTCTTGTCGTTGAACTCTGGGGAGAGAATGATATCAGTCAGAGTTATGGCTCAGTCTAGACAAGAGCCCTGTCGCAGTATTGATTGCCATCTCCACCAAAAGCAGAAATTTGCCCATCAAGATTTCAAGGCTCCAATTCCAACATTTGGACCATTCTAAATGGAAAGAAAACCACTTGCATGTTGTGATTTGAAGGTATAAGAATGGCACTGCCCCGAATTTAAGCATCACCCCTATTTTAGTAGGGATTCCACCATTTTGGATTCATTCCATCGATTTAAACATTTCTCCTTCGCTGTGATCCTCTAAGAAAAAAAATCACCCCCAAAGGTGAAAACACTTAAATCCTAGAACCATGTTGCTTTAAGGATCCATGTCATCAATGTCATCTCCCTCCTAACCTTTTCATGCCTTAATAGACAGGCTTAATGAGTTATATAGACCAGAGTTGTAATCTCATTGACTTAGGGAACTCCCAAAGGAGGAAATTCCTTCTCCCAATCCAGATTGAAACCTTCCCTGCAACTTTAGATTTAGAAATGTCCTGAGAGCATTGAGAAGATTTGACCAGAGTCACACAGCCAGTGTATACAGAGTCAAGCCTTGAATCTAGTTCTTCCTGACATGGAGACCAGTTAACACTCTCCTCCTCTCTCTTTCCTCTCTCTCTTCCCTCCCTCCCTCTCTCTCTTTCTCTCTCTGTCTCTGTCTCTGTCTTTCTCTCTCTCTTTCATTTTTTTGTTATTGCTGTCTCTCTCTGTGTCCTCTTTCTCTGTCTTTCTATCTCCCTCTGTCTCTGTCTCTGTCTCCACTCTTTCACACTTCTTTATGAGTTACTGTTATCCAAAGTATTGATCGCCTGGCCACGCATATCGGAACTAGGTCTCTCTCTCTCTCTATCTCTGTTTCTCTCTCTCTCTCTCTCTCTCTCTCTCTCTCTCTCTCTCACACACACACACACACACACACACACACACACACTTACTTTACAAATGAAGGAACTGAGTGTGTGAATGACTTAAGAACCTTGCCCAGGTATAGAGCATCCAAAATACTTCTGGGAGGCTGGGTTATAATTTCTAAAGTCAAACTCCCAATGCATTTTCTCCCCAGTCCCTACACAAGAGGATCCATTTTCCTTTTATTCATTCCCACTTTGACCAAAGGAAGAAACATTGTCTCCCAAAAGTGGCAGGGCATAGTCTTCCTTGACTCCAACCCAGGGCTTGCTGTCCCTCTGTCTACAGCTGGCCAGGGCCGTATCTCCCAAGTGGTGACCATGACTTCCCTCCCCAACCCTGCTCTTTGAAGAGATCACAAATTTAGAGCCAAATAGGGGGAAATAGACCAAACATTAATTGGAAATTAAATAATCTAATCCTAAAGAATGAATGGAGGAAACAACAAATCAGACGCAATTAATAACTTCATCGAAAAGAATGACAATATTGAGACGTCATGCCAAAATGTGTGGGATGCAGCCAAAGGGGTACTAAGGGGAAATTTTATATCTCTAGATGCTTACTTGCATAAAATAAATAGATCAATGAATTGGGCTTGTAACTAAAAAACTAGAAAAAGAACAAATTAAAACCTTCACTTCAACACCAAATTGGAAATTCTGAAAATAAAAGGGGACATTAATAAAGCTTAAGATCAATTTAGAGTCAGAAAGACTCTCCCATTTTACAGAGGAAGAAAGTGAGCATTAGAGAGCTCACGTAGGGAGTCAGTGACCCAAAGGGGACTCGAACCCAAGCCCTCTGCTTCCACAATCCAGAATTCTTTCCACTGTACCACCCTGCTTGGTTGCAGGAAAGCCATGGGGGACTGAGAGCCTGAGGGCGAGGGAAGGGAAGGGTGCCTGGGAGGGAGGGGGAAGCACAGCGGCCCCCTTTGGCCGCCTTCCTGGATTCCCTGCAGAGAGCCCTGCCTGGTCAGCCCACACTGCATCCAGTGTCTCCATGTTGTTGTTGATTTCCATGTCAGTATCATCACCTGTCCTCAAGAGCTTATTTTCCCGTTTTGTTTGATTACGAGCGTTATGTTTGTCCAGAGTCATTGCTTCACTCACTTCTTCCCTCCCCATGTCCTTTTTTCTCCTCCCCCCTCCCCACCCCGACACCCTCCCGTTCCTCCCTGCCTTCTTTTTGTTAAACCCTTCCCTTCTGTCCAGGGTGCTTCAGGTTTGGACGGCAGGCCTGGGCCACCGGTGAGTCTTGTTTCTCCATTATCTCACCTCCCTCTCCCCCAGCCCCAGCCTGTGATTGTCTTGTCTGTCCCACTGTTTATGCTGTGAGTCACCACGTTTTACCACCTCCACCATCAGGAACCAGTTGTGCTTAATCTGAAGGCATAGTCGCAGTTCTCCTGGGTCAAATGTGTGAGAGAAAAAAGCTTAGAACGTGGAACCTGAAAGGTTAGGTGGGAGGGCCCTTAGGACACAGGAGGGATCAGAGCTGGGAGAGAGCTTGTTCTCTAGTGTCAGATTTGGGAAGGATCTTAGAACACAGAGTCTCAGAACTGGAGGGGTCTGTAGGACACGGAATTTCAGAGCTAGAAGGAACCCTGAAAACATAGAACGTCTTAGCTGGGTATGCTTTTATAAAACACAGAATGTCACAACATAAACCATCTTTAAAATCCACCTCTTTTACCCTTCTAACTTTACAGAGCAGAAAGGCAAAGGCCCAGAGGAGGAAACCAATTTTTTCAATTTCTTAAGACTTTTTTCCTAATTCCATACAGTGATGGAATTGCTTCTAGAGCCCAAGTCTTGCTGGGCTCTATTATCCAGAACTGGGATTCAGTAATCATCCTGCCTCAAAATGTGGCTGAGCCCAGTCTAAATATTCCCATGAACTGTCCTCATTTTAGGATGATCAGCTATAAGTTTACCAAATGCACGTGGCTGATTTTGAAGCAGACTTTGAAAGTCATTGCTTTTTCACGATACCTCCCCAGTCCCCAGGTTATCTTCTCTCCTGAAAGGAACCAGGAACATCCTCTGTTTGTCCTCATTACACTATTCACCCATGTTCTGAGTTGTGTTCATCTCATTCTTGTCCATGGTAATCTTATCACTGTTAATAAGGTTATTAACAGTGACCCATTTTAAAAATGGGTCTTAATGTCTATAGATTAATGTCTATAGAAGACTCATAGGCAAAGAACAATTTTAATTTTCCTAATCATTAGGAAGTTTATTCCCCCCCAAAAGAAAAAATCTTCACAGAATGTGAAAGCTCAAAAGGTCCTTAGAAGGGAGGGAAGAAGTTCCAAGATACATAGGGACCTAAGAGCGTGGAATATCAGAGAAGGAAAGTTCCTTAGAAGAGAGAATTGAATATCAGAGGTAAAAGGGACATAGTATATTTGAGCTGAAAGAGGCCTTAGGGTTCTGCTCACCTTGCAGAAAAAGTCCAAAGCCACACTACAAAATGGATACAAAATCCATTCTTAGAGTCTCCCTCATCCCTGTTCCCTCCCCCAAAACATTTACATCATATTGTATTTAAATTCAAAAGTGGTCTTCCTGACCATTCTCACACACACTCACTTGGAACTGAACTTCCATTTGTGGCAAGTAGTGCCCTTTTTCCAGCTTTCTTGGAACCAACCAAAGGCCTGTTGGATTGAGAGTATGATCAGTGTCTAGGGGCCAGAAAACCACGTCTTCTCTGTGTTAAGCTATTGCTCCCAGCAAGGGATGGAACTCAGTCCCAGGTCTTCATTCGCTTTGAATAGAGAATGCTAGTTGATTGAACAACTCAGAAATCAACCCACAGAGGTTGATGCTCACAGATCTGAGCCTCCTTCTGAGTCAGATCTGCAAACCCTAACTCCGGCTCAGCTTGGTCTGGGGCACAGAGAAAGGCCAGCTGTTGAGTTCTCATCTCTATTGAGTAGAAGGTTCAGTTGGCAAAATGGAGCTTTAAAGGTTTCTTATTTAGTGATTAAGGCTGGGTAGAAATTAGCCTTGATCAAAGTGAGACCTGTTGAAGACCTTAGCTTAAAAAGGTCAAGGTCTCCCACTATATCCAGGCCATCTCCAGTCATTCTAATAAATATGTTATAATATATTTATATGTAAAATATGTGTATGTGTTAAATTAAAATTTAAATATAATATATATTAAATATATATCTGGATCCAGATGGTTCTGGAGGGGAAAGTGAGGCAGGTGACCTTGCCCAGCCCTCCCTCACTTAAATCCAATCACTTGCACACTATGGCATCATCTCCCCAATGTGATGGTCCTCCAGTAAATGGCCTCCAGACAGCACTGCCTCCAAGCCCATCCACCCCATTTCCACTATTTCTGAACCAGAATAATCATAAGATCTTCTTCCCAGCTCAATTAATGAGAAGAGTAACTCCCATCTCCATGGCATCCTTGGTAATTAAGCAACACAGATCTCACTATTTTCTGCTGATAAATGAGGAAACCAAATTTCAGGGGGGTGACTTGCCAAGGATCACCCAGACTACGAATTACAGAGAAGCAGGAATTCCAATGCCAGACCACTGGTTCTAGGGCCAGCCACACTAACTAGTGTTAGTTAACTAACAGCATCAGGTCCTGGATCCCTAAGGGATGGTCTTGGAGACCTTCCAAGGCTGCTCCTGGCATGGTGGCCGTGGATGAAAGGAAAGGGGCGAAAGGAAGGGCCCATGTTTACAGAGGATGAAGGGCTGTGCTTGGGGGCTGGTCCAGGAGCCGGAGTTCTCAGAGAAGGAGAGGAAATGGAAGCCCTTCTGCCTGCTTCTGTCTGTGTGTGCATCTTGCCTTTGTTCCCCATGGCATGGTGACCTGCCCACCCACCTGCATGATACTGGGCCTACCAGTCCAGGGCCTTTCTCTTCTCCGTTGACTTTCCTCTTAAACGCTTTCAGAAAATGAGCCATTCCCCTCCCCCTGTTTTCAGCTTGGCTGGCTTGGCTGTGAGGCAAAAGGGCTCAATTCTGCAGAATTGGGATATTGAAACCAGTAATCTGGTCCCCTCCCCCAAGCCCAAAAGGGACTGGACCGCAGCTGCCCAACTCTCCTGACCGTGGCCTTGCCAACCCTGAAAACTGTCGGCAATAAACCGAGCCTCTGCTCCCCAGATTTTCTTCCACATCCATTGTGGTTTTGCCTGCAGGAGTCCGTTGTCCCTTAATGAGATTTGCCCGTATCGCCAGGGCCGTGACCGCCCCCTCCCCTTTTTTTCAAACCCCACAGGGTACTCCAGGACCAGTTGGGGTTCCCGGCCCAGCAGGACCAAAAGGGGAAAGGGTGAGTGTACCTGCTCAGCTGAGCTGTGCCCGCCAGATCTGGGCAGGGGGATGGATGGAGAGTCCCAAGACCCAAAGCTAGGGGTGCCCCCGAATCAGTCAGCCAACCAGCACTTAGCCAACCTCCATTATGGGCCCAGCATTTTGATAGGAACATGGAAATGGGCTTCCCGACTGCCCACAGCCAACAGATAAACAAATAGCAGCAATATCAATAACAACAATAATAACAGTGATTTGCTAATACAAGAATAATATAAAACTAAAAATAATAACAGTAATAATAATCCATGTTTCTGTAGCGCTCTGAGGTTTACAAAGTGCTTTGCACACCAGAACTTTGCACAGTAGGTACCGTCTATCATAATTATGTCCATTTTATATGAGAAAAAGTGACCCGCTAGAAATTGTGAGTGTCAGGATTTGGACCGAGCACGTTTAGCGCTCTGCACACTAAGAGAGGTTCTAATTATTGCTTCTTAGCTGGTTTCTGGATGGGGTTTATCCTGACAGCTTTCAAGGTGCCTCCATTAGCCTGGGAATAAGCTCCTTGTGGATGGTTCTGGGCACTACTCACACCCCAGGAGAGCAATGCAGAAGACAGTCCCCATCCCCTTCTCCCCAGGGCTCTAACAAGGTGACGGCTGGAGAAAGATAAACACCAAGGGCAGCCCAGGAAGGGGAGAGAAATAAGCTGGGGGCCACAAGCAGCTCTAGGAGGGATGGGAGGATGCCAGACAGTGTCACCAGGATGCTTTGCTGACCCAGAGCATTGATGGTGGTTCATGTGGTCAGAGTCTGTGGGCTCTGGCTGACAGAGCCCCTTCCTCCCCCCTCCCCGGCGGGCTCATCCTCCCTGCCTCATCACCTCAGACTGCCCATGGCAATGGTGATGTAATAACAATAATGAATAATAACGATCCATATCCTCGTGGTGATATAACATTCACAAAGCATTTTTCCCACAACAGTCCTCGAGATTCAAGTACTATAAAGCCCATCTTGAAGTCTTGCCATTGATAGAGCTTGGCTACGTGCTCCTGGGCAATCACTTAAGCACAGTTCTCCAGACCAGTAATGTCAAACTCAAACAGAAGCGGGTGCCCCTAAGCCAAAAGCTCAGACTGACCTCAAAAACGACCTATTTTCCCCATCTGTAATGATAATAGCACCCACTTCAAAAAGATGGTGTGAGGATCAAATGAGATCAAGTGCTTTGCAGACCTCAAAAGACTGTAACCGTGAGTGACCAGGGCGTTATCATCTAACTTCTAACAAAATAATAGTAAAATAACAGCAAGTTATATCGTTATGATCCTTTACAAGGGATGTCCTACGGACCCACTCCTTTGAGTTAGTTAGTACATGATGAGCTCATTTTACAGATGAGGAAGATGCCTTAATATTGTTCAATGATTATCATAGTGTTTTTACTTATTTGGTTCATTATTTTGCAATCATATTTTTAATCTGGTGGGAACCTCTATTCAGGAGGATTGTGGGTCAGCAGCCTCGCCTCCAAGTCTAAAAGAACATGCTGATCTGCATTGGCAAAAAGAGTTTTCCCCCCAGGGAATTCCCTGTTTAATAAAATCCCAGGTTTTCTCCCCATCTTAAAGCTTATAACTTGCTAAGGGTCACCTTGCTGGTAAGTGGCAGAGCCAGAATCTGAACTCACATCTCTGCCTCCAAATCCAGGGCTCTGTCCACAGCGTGGTGATGGCTTGAGTGACACTGAGGTCCCTGAAGGACCTCTGAAAGCATGGCAGCCCTCATCCACTCTCACCCCCCTCTTGGTAACTGCCACCCACCCTTGCTTCCAGCTCCCACCATTGCTTTTTTACACTTTATCATTTGATGGATATGGTTGAATTGAAAGTCAAGAAGATCTGGATTTAAATCCTGTTTCAGACACTTACTAGATGTGGATTTTTGACAAATTATTTAATGTATCAGACTGTTTCCTCATCTATGAATTAAGAATACTAGGGACTACCCTACAAGGTTCTTGTAAGAATCCAATGGATATAAAATGTCTACAAACCTGTTCTCCAACTCCCTTTCTGCCCGGCCCTTTCCTCACGCCCCTGCCGATGCCTCCAGCTAGGGAAGACTTCTTGTACCCATTTGGTCTGTCTTGGTCCAGCGAGACTTTACTGAATGCCTTCTGCTCACCCATCTTCCCTCCCTGTCCTGGAAGTTGAGGTGGATACCACAGAACCACATTGGAGTGACAAATGGGAAAGAGCCACCGGTTTTAAAGTCTGAACATCTGAGCTTAAATTTCTGGGGCAAGTCATTTAATCTGAGATGCCAACTTAAAACAAGCCATTCTCTGACCTTAGAAAGATCATATTTCCCTCAGCAATAAGCACAAGCCCCATTAACCAGACTGAACAATATTAAGACATTTTCCTCATCTGTAAAATGAGCTCCTCCTGTTGTACTAACTCTAAGGTGCGGGTCTGTGGGACAAGCCCCCGTAAAGGATCATAATGATACACCCTGCTGTTTTTATTATTATGCTGTTAGAAGTTAGATGATAACGCCCTGATCGCTCATAGTTATAGTCTTTTAAGGTTTGCAAAGCACTTGACAAATATGATCTCATTTGATCCTCACATCAGCCCCTTGAGGTAGATGCTTTTATCATTACAGATGAGGAAACTGAGGCAGAGAGAGGTGAAGTATTTTGCCCTGGGACACATGGCCGGTGTCCTACATGGAATCCAACTATAGGTCATCCCAGCTCTACCCACCAAAAGTACCGTATTCTGTTACCAAGTGAGACTTTCTCCAGTTAGTCGCAATATCACAGTGATAAGGGAGGGGCTGGCCACTGAGCCGATCAGCAGACAAGAATTTTGTGGAAGAATCTTGTCCCTCTTACTTACTACTCCAGTGACCTTAAGCAAGTATCTTCTCCTTGACTCCTTTTCCTCTGTAAAATGATGAGAGAGAGTGAGTTGAATGATTTTTACAATCCCTTCCAGTTCCAAATCTCACGATCCCAGGTTAGACATGCTGACCTTTGAAGGACCCATGGTGGGGTTTGGATCTGGTCAAGGGGCAGTCATGGTCAGATGGTTTTCTCTGTGCATCAAGGAACATGAGTCACCTCATCAGAGAGAATCACACGTGGCTTTGTCTTTTCTTCCAGGGCAGTAAAGGAGACCCTGGGATCACAGGACCAATGGGAGCAGCTGGGCTTCCTGTAAGTTGGGCGGCGTTCCCTCATCCCCAGATTATTCCCAGCAGCCGAGGATGCTCTTGATCATCCTGGGTGTTCTCTCTTGCTGCTTTTATGGAAATCACAAGTGAAACTATTGAACTTTGTGGGGGGAAGGGCAGAGTAGAACCCGGAGGGAGAGTCCCATGAGCAAAAGAAGGGCTCCAGCTCCCAAGCTAGTGAGATCTTTGGAGCTGGCCAACATAGACTGGAAGCATGACCCTGGAGGGGGTGGCGGAGATAGAAATAGCCTCAGCTTAGAACCCGCAGGACCCAGACTCATTGGATCATAGAAATCAGAACTAGAAAAGATCTCAGAAAGCATCTACTCTAACTGCCTCATTATGAGGAAACTTAGTCCCAGAGATCCTCAGTGAGTTTTCCATGAACAGGCAAATAACAAGTCATGGAGTTGGAATCTGAATCGACGTCCTCTGACTACAGCTCCACAGCTCGTTTCTCTGTACCCCTCAGCTAAGATCATGACCCCCTAAGCTCAGAATCCTAGAAGTCATTCCTCCTGACTCGATCCGTGCGTTCCACAGGCTGGTCTTGCTTCTCACTGTCTGATCCCATGTCCCATCTTTCCTCCATCAAAACTTTAAGGAATTCTCCCAGGCAGAGTCAGAGAATCCCAGAGCTAGAAAGAAAGTGATCAATCACTGGTCCCAACTCTTTCATTTTGCAAAGATAAACCGAGACTCAGAGAGCAGCAAAACCTAGACTAGAAGGTGGCTGGGGAGAGAGGAAGCCATGGTTCCTGACCCCAAGACCTGTAAGGGCACCACTGGCTCAATATGGTCCATTGACATCTTTTTTAAAAAGACCATTGGGATCATTGATGTTTTAATTCACCTTCATATAGGCAAGCATCGATGAGCCTGTGAACTTGGTATCACTGGTTTGAGTCCCCTTATTTTACAGATGAGGAAATATTTTACAAATAAGGAAACAGAGACCCAGAGAGGTTAAGGGGACTCAATGTTGCCTGGGATTACATAGCTGGTATCAGAGACAGAATTTGAACTTGGGTCTCTTCTCACTAAAGGGACATCCAGCCTTTTTTTTTCCATGACCCCTCATTATGTTTCTTGGTTTTAACTGAAATGCTTTATGCTAAGACTTTAATAACTATTTGGATCGGTTCATGGAGAAATGCAACTAAGTGGCAGAGTACATAGAGCCCTGGGTCTAAAGCCAAGAGGACCTGAGTTCAGATCTGGCCTCAGACACTAGCTAGGTGACTCTGGGCAAGTCATTTAATCCTATGTGCCTCAGTTTCCTCATCTGTAAAATGAGCTGGAGAAGGAAGTAGCAAACCACTCCAGCGTCTTTGCCAAGAAAACCCCAAATGGGATCACGAACTGGATACTACTGAAAAGCAATAAAATGGAGGAAAGCAGAAATGCCTCCTAGAGCTCCTTAGATTACCCCATGTGGCCAGCCATCTACTTCACTTATGGGTAAGGTCTAACTAACCAGCTAGGAGACACTTTAGCAAGATCCGATCTCAGGAAGCTTCATTGTTGTTCATCCTTTGTTTTGGAAGAAGACCAAAGTATACCCTGCCCAGTCTAGTGGGGCAGGCTGCCCAAACCACATTTACGTTGCTGCAGGACAGCCCTACACTGCAGGTTGTCAACCCCCCTACCCACATCCAGAGATGGCACTCAGGGCTTTGAGATTAATGGTCAAAAACTCGACATGCTTGAAAAGGAGGAAGCAGACAGAATGGCAACATGCGGAACCTCCCTGCCGGAGTCTGCTTGCCTTTCATGTGCTCCAAAGACATGCCCTCTGCGCCAGTTATTCATTTGTTTAAATGGACTCCCAATGAGGTGATGAGAGGCCACCTGGACAGAGCCCATTTCCTCACCATGGAGCCAGGAAACTAGGGTAGCATTCACAGTTCTGCCCATAACTCATCCTGTATTTTATAGGTCAGTTTACTCAGGCTCTCTTCCCTTTGGTCTCCAGTCTGTAAAATGGGGATAATTAAATTTTCTCTCTGTGGCCCCCTCCCCCCAAACCTACCCAGAATTGGATGTCAGGAAAGAGCTTTCCGAAGCTTGGAAGGAAAGGGGCCTGAGGACTATCCAGGGGGTTTGCTTGTTATTATGACTTTGACTCTGATTTATTCTAGGGTTTGCACGGACCACCCGGTGACAAAGGAAACCGGGTGAGTCAGGAGCTGAATTCCTTGTATTTGGTTACTAATGTCTTCAGGATGTGGTGGAATGATCAATTTGAAATGACCTGCCCAAGGAGGAAGTTCAAGTTTCCTTGATAAATCACCCCAAATTAGAGGCTTTCCAGTGAGATGCTTAATATTGTAATATATACTGAGATTGGACTCCCAGTGGAGAGTCAAAAGGATGTGCTCTTAATGCAATATAGGAAGATTTAAACCTTTTGGCACCCATTTATAGTCACATTAAGTGTCCATGAAAAATAACCTCATGCCTATATCTCACTGGCCATATTACTCTAAATAATTAAGCTTCAGTATTGCAAGAATCTGTGATTTCATCATCAGTATGAATGCCTTCTTTCCTCTCCACACCTTCGTAAATGAGTTATTATCCCAAAAAATCCATTTGTTAATAACCAACCTACTGGTGATGGGCCTTCCAAGATTGGACTTTGGACAACAGACGTGTTCCTGGGCCTGTTTTCAAAGGTTTAAGACTTGCCAAAGTCTGTGCCCTACTGGCCAAGCTTAGAAGGCAGCATGGGGTAGTGGAAAAGATGTTAGCCCTGGAATCAGAGGAAACGGGCTGACCTTTAGCACTTCTCTGACACTGGAGAAATCTCAATTTCCTCATCAGTAAAACCAAAGGGTTGAATTACATGCCCTCTAAGGTCACTTCTAACCCCAATTCTATGATCCTCAGAATCATGTTTAAATGCATCAATACCCTGGACTGAGGTTTTACAAACAGGAGTCAAATTAAATCTGAAATCACCGGCAAGGACGGCAAGGAATTCCAGCTCAAGTCTGAGAGTCTAGTGATTTAAGCAGTCAGCTCTTTGTGAAATTCCAGCTGTAATTCCTCTTAGAGGAGCTAGACAGAAAGGTCTAAACCCAGGTGTCCCATCTGGGACCTGCCTAACCCCAGGGTATAGCCTGTCTGAAATTTTCGGCAAAATAAAAACAAAAATGTATTATACCTGGCTAACCAGCACACGTGAACTAGTAGGTCAGTGTAATTTAATTACTTGACCACCTACATCTTGGTATAATCAAAGGTCATGCTAACAGACTTGGCTGAATAATTAAAGTTATTTTTACAAAATGCATTCAGCCCCACACACATGTGGATTTCTCATCATGGTACTCACTACTGAGAAAGTTGGATACCCTGGTTAAAATAATGAGGCTGTGTTTAGTCTGTGGAAGGGTGACCTTTCTACCTTTTCCTTATCCCAGATGACAGAGTCCTGACTGGACAGATGCCCTTCCTGAGAAAGTCAGCCTTTCCCCACTTTCTTATTGTTCCTTCTGTCTAATATGTTTTCATTGGCTTTTGTCTGCTCTCTATTCCCTAGAAGCATGACACTCTGCCAAGATATTACTCCAGTAAAACAATCATAGATAGCTAGATAGACAGACATACAGAAAGATGACAGATAGATGACAGACAGAAAAATGATAGCTAGATAGACAAATAGAAGAAAGATGGATAAAGTCAGGCAGACAAAGATGATAGACAACCACATGATAGGCAGACAGGTAGGAAAATGACAGAGAAAGAAAGAAAGAGAGAGAGGAAGGAAGGAAGGAAGGAAGGAAGGAAGGAAGGAAGGAAAAGGAAGGAAGGAAAAGAAAGAAAAGAAGGAAGGAAGGGTGAGAAGAAAGAAGAAAAGAAAGAAAGAAAGAAAAGAAAAGAAAGAAAAATAGAAAGAAAGAATGGAGGAAGGAAAAAACATAAATATTAAGTACATTGTACTAATCATTCAGTATACAAATACAAGCCTTCAAGGAGCTTACATTCTAATGGGAAAATGCTCCAGCAGAGCTGGAAATGGAATTAAGTAGTTGGCATTAATAGCTATTGTTTGAGGAAGTTCCTCTTATTCTGTGGCTAAGATTGCTGGTCACTCTGCTGTACTGGCAACCCAGCTTGTCTGCTAGCAGGTACTTGAGAACATTAATGCACATGATGGGGCAATATAGATACTTCCTTTTTCTTTTTATTGCCAGTGAAGATGAATTTGATTCATTTCAACTCAACAAATATTTACAGAGTGCCCATATATTGGTGCTTCATCACACTGTAGGGTTTGGTCCTATTAATCCTAGCCATTGAGAGGGATGGGGGGAAGAGGAAAGAAGGGAACTGTATGAGTTCGTGTGACTATAGATCTGGAGCTGGAAGGAAACTTAGAGGTCACCTAGCCCACCTGTTTCATTTTACAGATAAGGAAACAGATTTAGAGCAGTTACGTGACTTGCCCAGGGTCACACAGAGAGTTAAATCTGTTAAATTGAAGCCCAATCTTCCTGGCTCCAATTTCAGCATTCTGCCCACTACACCATACTGCCTCCCTCTTCAGCCTCCTTCCTGCCCCCCAAAACATAACTGTGAGAAACAGAATCGGCATTTTAGATAAGATGGGAAATTTGAATTTCCTGTGGGCAGACTTAAGGTTCCAAACAAATGTGATCATTCTACCTACAGTTTGGCTTTTTAACATCCTTCCTATCTCCTTTCTTTTAAGTTTGGGTTTCACTTAATTGTTATTGCTATTGCTAAATTATTCAAACTGAATTTCTTGACTCTTTCTGTTGGTTTGAAGTCAGAGCAAGCCATGGAGTCCATGGTTTCTTTGGAGAGCTTCATAGGCAGCCATGTGAGATGGCAAGGCTCAGGCTCTACTGGTCAGAGAAGGCAAGAGTAGAGCCATTACTCCACCTTGTCAGAGATGTTCCTGGATGTAAATGATGTAATGGAGGTAAAATTCATGAAATTGCTATTAATGAATTAGATAATAAGGACTTATAAAGATTCCTTCTCTTTACTATCTTAGAATTTGATCATGGCTCTTATATGCAATTTAGGCTTATTTAACAAAAGTCTGGAGAACAGTCGGAAGTTGCTGAAGGCTTCATCTGAAAGTCTTGTAAAGGATCCACTAACTTTCTCCAAAAACAATATTTCTAAATCACTGAAAAGTATCCTTTTTAACCCCTACCTTGGTCATCAAGATCTTGATTTTTCTCTGCTTAGCTGGATAGATCATGAGACTGATCCAAGGCAGGGGATTCTGATTGTCATGTGATTTGATGAAAGTCCAGCCTAAAAAATGAGTGTCTTTCCTCTCTATTAATTCAATTAAATTCAACAAGTCTTTTAAAGTGCCTACTATGTGCCGGGCCCTGAGATTTCCAAGACAGAAATTAAACATTCCCTGTCCTCAAAGAACTGACATTCTGCAAAAAATAAAAATTTAAAAAATTTTGGTCCTCTTCTAATAAAAAGACAGTAGTCATTCTAAGCTCCAGTGCCAAGAATATGAACATTTTCCAAACAGGACAGACACCAGACAAAAATAATAATGTCCCATTCCTTAATTGCAGTTGTATAAACATCATCTGTCTCTTTTACCCAGAAGTTCTCTAGGAATTTGGCTCATGTGCAATTTTAGTTTGAGAACTATTTGAGAAAGGCACATCTTCTTCCTAAAAATGATGTCAGTGATGGCACTGGTGTAGATGCCATGGTATAACCTTTGAATCACCCAACAGAAAAAGTCTCTTTCTGAAATGTTCTATCTGGCATGTGAAACATGTGATGTGTGTTTGCTTCTTATTTCTACAGGTTCCTCTTATCCCCTTACCTCTCTCCCTGCTGCCTTTTCTTTTTTTTTTCTTCTTTTTTTTTTCCCTTTGGCCTGGATCTTCCTTCCTCTTCCCTCTGCATCCCTGGAGACTTTTCCCCCTGTAGCCAATTTCTCCTAGTCATCTCCCTTTCCCATCCATTCTTTTTCCAATTTTGAGTTTATTTTATCTAAATTCTTTTATTTTCCACTTTTTTTAGACATCTCTTTTGCTTGATTTTATTTGTACCTTCTAACCCCTGCCAAATGCTGAATAAAATCCTCTCTTTGACCAATCCTCTTTCATCTCATTTTATACAATTCTGAGGGTTTGGGAGGAACTGAGTTGGGGAATTTTCCATTTTCTTTAAATGGGTCTTTAAAATATCTTCAGTTTTAGGACACTTTCCTCTTTCTGATGAAGTTAAGACCTCCTACTTTTTTTATTAAAAACAAGAGTTTGATGTGATCACCCCTTAGCCAATTACATATAATTTATCCTGTTGTAATTACCTATGATTAATTTCTACCCTCAGTCTAGGTGCTCCCCCTCACCCCACCCATGACACACAATTAGGAAATACAAACTCATGTACAAGAGTCAAACATTATTAGGAAATGACCAGTCCCAGCAAAAGGCAGAGCTGGTTGAGGGTAACTTGCCGTCAGAAGGAAGCCTCGCATGATCCAGATGCTCCAGAAAGTGGTTGCTCGGCAGCGGATCTTACCCCTTAGAACTTGCTACACAGACACTGCAGAGACAGTGGCAAGATCTGCTTTGGACAGCTCCTCCCCCCCATCACCAGCTCAGTGCCCTGTGGTCCCCTTAGGGACAAGACCACACACACACACACACACACACACACACACACACACAGACCTAACACTTGCAGATGCTCAGAGCTGATGTCCACATCTCTACAGAAGATTACATTAGTTACATTACCTTAATTAGGAGGATCTACTTTTACTTTTTCTGGCTTTCTGTTTTATTTTGTATCTTTCTGTCTCTAACTTTGATACAATGGATGATCCTAAAGCTTTGATGTTATTTTTTTTTCTTGGCCTAAACCATTATTTGCAGGGGGAAAGGGGGAAGAAAGGCTCTAGGGGGCCTAAAGGGGATAAGGGAGACCAAGGAGCGCCTGGATTAGATGCCCCCTGTCCATTGGTATGTTCTAATTTAATGGCTTGTATTATAATTTCTGTTTGTTTGTTTGTTTTTCCTTGAGGTTCACAAACTGGGAAGAAAGAAGGAAAACTGCGATTAAAATGTGAAATTTAATTACAGCCCGGCTAGAGGAATTCTGGATGCTGTTGGTTTGGGCTCAAAGCCACAGAGTACAAAATTCTGGTTAAAGTCCCTTTCTTTTCAGCAGCTTCATAAATAAAAGTGCTGTAGAGAGCAAGCCAGGAGGAAAGGGATTGGCCAAAAGGAGGCCCGTGCTTTCAGCTGGGACTGACTTTGGGAGCCAGAGTAACAACTGCCAGCAATGGAGTTGCCCTTCTTTGTTTCCTTACCTCCAATCAACTACCAACAATCCGGGTCCTCACTTGGCCTGAGTACACAAGACACTAGGGCTCATTCAGCTCCCAGGGTAGACGATCTATCTCAAATTCTGCTAGGATAAAAGCCAGCCAAGGGATCGCTTCAGTCAGCCTGATTCTTTCTGCTAACAGCCAGGAAAGTCTCAGCACCCAAAGACTTAGCAAGAGACCAAGATTCTTAAAGAGGAAAGGTCTTTTATGTATATTAGAAGGAGTAGGCAAGAGTTTATCAGGAGTCCCCCCAATCAATCCATCAGTCAATAATTGATTGAGCTTAAAAGCTTTCTCCATCCACTATCAATTCTTCAATCCAATTCAAAGAACATTTTCTAAGTATCTACTATGTGCAAGACTAAACATAAAGATTACAAAACCAGCAGTCCTGCCCTCAAGGGACAGCTAATCTAATTATAACTATAGCTTTTCATTAAAATTCTGTTAAGATGTTGAACCAGGTTTATCCATGATGGGAGTAAAGACACAGAGAGAACTCAAGCCCTTTCCTGGGCCTACTTTCCCAAGGCTTAAATTCTGAATTCCTGGAGAAATAAAAGGATGAGCCTCAGTTAAATTGGAAAGATTTGCCCCCACATCTTGGTCCCTGGATATGACATCTCTAGTGTCTTATGTCCTGGCCAGGGGAGGACTGGGCCCCTCTTCCATGGGATGGAACTGGCCATCTCTGACCCAAATAATCATCGTGGTTGATTTTGTGAACAGGGACATCGAGGTTTTAAAGGAGAGAAGGGGGAACCGGGGTTACCAGGGCTGGACGGACTGGATGCCCCGTGCCCATTGGTATGGCATTACCTTCCCTTTCCTGCTTGGTTTCTATTGGCTTTCATGGACCTTCCTCCCGCATGCCTCTTTCCTCCATCCTCCATGGTGTGCTTCCTAACGACCCCAGATGTGAGTGTCTTATTGCTTGGATCTGCCTCTCTAATGGATAATCAGCCTTTCCTTGTCTCCCTTTGGCTTTCTCTTCTGGACCATGTGACCTGAAATTGTGAGTTAACATCTGAACTTACTTCCTCACCCTCCCCCCCATAATACCCTTCACATAAGAGTAATAAATGTGGTCCTTGACTAGAAGTTAGTTAACTTCCAGATATTTCAACAAGATTAAGAAATTTGCCATGCTGGGCAAGTAGTCCGTGGAAACACTGGACAATGTGGTTAGAGCTGAAAGGATCAGACCATCTCATCCAAACCCCTCACTTTACAGATGAGGAAACTGAGACCCAGAGGAGTTGAGTAGCCTACCCAACATCCCACAAGTGGCAAGCATCAGAGGTGGCGGTGACGGAATCCACGGGTTCTTTCCCACCATTCCAAGCTGCCTCCATTTTAATAAGTCGAGATTACCTCTCTACTCTCACTTGCGTTCTTCCTAATCATAACTCACATTTCCACAGCCCTTTCAAGTTTACAAAATGTTTCTCTTATGATCATCCTTAGAGTTAAAGAAAACATCATTAGTGCCCTTCTTTTATAGATGAAAAGTCAGGGTTCAAAGAGGTAGAACTATTTGTCTAGAGTCACACAGCTAGCAAGGAGAAGGGTGGAGGCTGGGTCTCCTGTTTCAGAGTCCAATTTGTACCCTACTGCGTCTCTTAGTTCACTGCTTCCTCTGTTCCCCCATCATAATTCTGCAACCCTGTTCTCTTCTGTCAGGCTGTCGAATGGCTTGAGAAGTTCTAGAGGCTTTATCTTCTTCCAGATTGTGTCTGACACAATTGGTGCCTTATTGTCACCAACTCTTTCTCCAAAATCTAGGAACAAGCTAACCAGGCTTCAGCCTGAGGTAACAAAATAGGGTTCATCCTTTCTGAGTGAAATTAAAAAACAGCCAAGAAGCCTCCTTCTCTCCCCCATCCCCAGATTGCCTTCCTTTTGAAGTTTTGTTTACCACTGAATACCCAATCAAGAGTGTCAGGAGAAGAATAAAGACATAGAGAATAGTTGAGAGAGATAAGAAGGGGAAGGATGAAAACAGTAAAGGAGACATCAGGAGAGGATAAAAGAGAGTACATTGCATTCTCCCCGCTCTGACAAGCTGTTTCTCCACACTTCTAGGTGGTGGAGCAAACGGTGCCAGGCCTGCTGTCTGGAAAACCTAAGTTCAAATCTGGCTCCAGACACTAGCTGTGTGACTCTAGGCAGCTCACTTAACCTCTGTCCCAAAATGGGGCATGATGGGAATACTTACTTTACTTCAAATTCGATAATAATTGCAAAGTCCTTAGCAGAGCACCTGGCACATAGTAGGAGCTATATAAACATTAACTATTACTAGTATTATTTAGTAAGCATAACCCTAGGGCCCTGTTCTTCACTTTTTTGCACCTAACTGTGCCTGGGCCAAGGAAGCCCCTGTCACTTTCTCAGTGTCACAAGCAGGTGGGGACTACTTGATGGCCTTTTCATCCCCCTTAGTTCAATAAACCAAGGTTAAGCATCCTTGACTGTCCCAGTATCATTCCATTTCATCCCCCTATCCTCCTCCCCACACACACGCACCATGATCCATCTTCAGATGGAGAGGATTATCAGGAAAGGGGCAGGAGTACCAGCAATCCTTCCACAGAGAATTCCTCTTAGAATCCACATGTGAAAGATCCCTTTTAGGAGAGTTCAGAACCCATTCAGGTGCTGAATGAGCATGGGCCCACTAAAATGCACCAGCCCCTTCTCGGATCCCCCATTCTGCTAAACCTGGAGCATGCAGCATGCCATCTAACATCACTCCATAGGGATTTCTTCCATCTCTCCCACAAGCCCCCAACAATAACCAGCAAGGGCCCTTTCCTCTGCCAAACTCACCCCCCCCCCAAAACTCTTCCTGTTATTACCTAGACCATCTTTCAATCTGCAAGTCATAACTCCTTGCCCACCTCGCTCCCATCCACACACCTAACACTTCATTCCGCTCTGACCCGAGCTCCACGTCACATCACTCCTCCGTCACTGGTGTGCCAATGGGAATGCCACTCTGGCCAGGGGTGGCTCCTTTCCTGGTGAAGAGTCCGTGTTCATGTTGTTTCCCAAACCCTATATATCAAAGGGTTTCAAGAATGATTCTGCGAAACAACAAAGCCCGATCTTCTCCTTCCTCTTTTCAAAAACAAGTCACATTGAGAAAATGTTATCCCAAAGAAGTGTTTTCCCCAAAAACCATCCGGTAGAAATGTTGCCTGTCCCCTTTGCTATTTTTAATGCTTTCATACTTGTTGATCTTGTGGATTTTTAAATTATAATTGTCATCTGAAGCATGCTACCCACCTCTTGACAGAGAGGGAATGGATTCGTGATGCAAAATGAGACATATTTTGGACATGGCCTTGTGGGAATTTGTGTTGCTTGATTATGCATATTTGTTATGAGAATTTTGTTTTATTGGCAGATGGGCAGGTGGGAGGGCAAGAAAATAGATTTTGGTTTCTTGAAAATATTAAATTTTGAAACAATAGAAAAATTAAGAGAAAGAAAAATTGATTCTTGTTAAATGAAAATAACTAAATTTAAAATTATAATTATCAGTATTATTAGGATAATTAGGATATCAGGATAATAATCTCGGAGCTTCCCATCATTGTAATGAACGCCCACCAATAACTCAATGAGAAGCATTGAACAGTAGGTTCTACTAATTGCATTTGGATGAAATTGATCAGAATCAATGGCTCCTACCCAACTGATCCCATCCTTAACAAGACTCCTATCCCAAGAAAGACCTGAGACTAGCCATCATCTCCTTTGCAGAACCTTTTCAGAACCATGTCAAGTGCCAAGAGATGTAGAATAACTTAAAGTTATTTTCTAGATCCTTCACTTAGGTTGCCCCAGTCCCCTCATTCACACAGAGAACATAGGAGACCCAACCCAGGAGACCAAGCTATCTAGAACCTCCACCTTTAAGTCAGCAGTAGGGAAAAGAAATAAAAGACAATGTTTTTGATCCCATCCTAACCTACCTGCCTAATTTTTTAAGCCCTACTTTTGTCCTTCTCTATTACAGGGGGAAGATGGCTTGCCAGTCCAGGGCTGCTGGAATAAGGTAGGGTTTTCTGAAGCCTGCAGTACATTAGTAGCATGGGTACACTTGGCAATATCTTCCAATAGGGAAAATACACAACACACACACACACACACACACACACACACACACACACACATATCCCTGTACCATTCTATAGCCAGAAAGTATTCTTTCCCCAAAGCATTCAGGATGCATTCTTTTTCATTCTTATCACTAGCCCCTGTTTTTACATTATCTTCATTTCCAGATAAACATATTCTTCTCAAACGTCCCTCTTCCCCTTTTCACTACCAAGCAGGCCATTTCAAGAAACATTTTTAGATAGCTCTTTCTTTGGCATCCAAGTAGCTCTAATTCAGGGGTTCTCACATCACTGAGGGTCATCTATTCTGTTTACATTTCTGCTGTACTTGTTCTCCAAGGAGTTCTGAGAGATACTTATAAATTGGTTATTAATTAACTGTTAATTCTCAGAGTAAATGTAAGGCCAATTAGACCATTCTATCTCTTCCTGGAAGTTGCTACTTAAATTATAAGAAGCCTTAGTCCCTGGTAAATGGATTTTAAGTGGGATTAGAATCAGGAGAGAATTGAGGTCAGATCTTGGCTCTGACACTATATGAGTCAGCCTTAGCATTTTCGTCTGTAAAATAGGAATAATAATTTTTACCAAAATAGTCCCTCTTGAGCTGTCATGAATTGTTTATTGCAAAAGAAATAGGAGTACTGCTTATGATGTATTCCCTAACCCATGGACAGCGATTAATTGGTTGATCTTAAAGCTCAGTTAGATCTGTGAAATCACAGAATTTAGAATTGGAAGAGACCTTTGAGATCACCTGGTCCAACTCACTCATTTTCACAGAGGAGAAAACTGAGGTCCAGAATGGTCTTTGCTCCACACCACTCAGTCAATAAGTAGAACAGGAATTCAAACCCAGGTCTTCTATCTCCAGTGTCAGAGACTCTTCCACTTTACCATGCTAATTCGAATGATGAGATCCACAGGATCTGCTATAGCCTGCTTCCTTTGACTCACAGGCGTTTGAGGGGGCTCTGGGAAGACGTCATTGGGACAACTATTGCTCACAGTTCACAGAGTAGCCATTTACCATCGCGTCAGCCCCACAATCTATTCAAGGACATCAGTCATCATCCTTCCCACATCCCTCAGTGAGCTCATGGCTTCAGCCAAAACTTTTAAAACGTAGCCCATTTTGGTAAAAATCTAAAAAAAAACTATTGACGGTCAACTCAATTTCCATGATGGCCAAATCAAAGAATGAGAAGAGGGAGTCCTTGTTCCTAAGGATTTCAGAAGCTCATCATGATTCTCAAAATTCCTGGCTCAGGTGGGAATCAGTTCGTTTCAGGTTGATTGGACAGATCTTAGAATGCCAAACCTGAGGACACCTGACCAGGGGTTTAAGCCACAACTGCTAAACTCCCTCACCTCCCCCAATCTGAATAAGTCAGTGATCCAACCAACATTCATTAAGCCCCAACTGCATGCAGATGAGCTGATAGATACTAGAAGAGATACAAAATGTACTTAAAACTTACTCCCTTGCTCTCAAAGAGACTAGTCTAGTTGAGGGATATGAAACAAATACATAGTATTAATTCAAAAAAAGCATTTAATACATAGCTGCCATATGGAGGTACTGTGTTAGATGCTGGAGATACAGAGCTATGTTCTAAACCTTGCTCTCTAAGAGCTTACTTCCTTATTAAAGGAGATAAACTTTGAACAAATAGAAAAAGCAACATGTAGTGAGTGGGTAGAGCTGGCCTTGGAACTAAGACCTGAGGTTCAAGTCTTGTATCTGACATATACTGGCTTTGTGATCCTGGATGAGTCATTATATCTCTGATTATTCTAGATACCATGTTTTGCCTTTCTTTGTATCTCCAGCTCTTAGGACAGTATCTGGAACATAGTAAGAACTTAATAAATGCTTGTCAACTGACTAACAAGGCAGCTCTCATACTAAAATATACAGAGAAGGTAGAGCAAGGAGAGCAATTTCCCTTCTGCAGGAGTTCCCTCTATCAAAGGAATCAAAGTAGAATCTGTGTCTCAAACCCTACAGCAAGATAACTCTAACACACAATCACCTATGGCATTCAAGAGGCACAACAATTACCAATGAGCTCCTGGGACTAAGATGTATGTGCCTGAAAGAAGGTTTGCTGGAAGGAATGATACTTGAGTTGAATTATAAAAGGAAAGGAAGCCCAGGACAAGTTATACATGGGACTATTATCTGCAACATTTTAGATTTAGTCCGATGTACTAAAAGATGGATGGTATAAGATAATCATCCACTTTGCCTTCTGATAGAGATTTCTAGGATTGCCTTAGACAGCTGGGGAATGAAATTAATCAGCTTGGTTGGGAACTTCTCAAGGGTGTGGGGGAAACAAACCCATTTCCAGGCATCATAAGATCTGGGGGAGATGAGATCTGCCCTTGTGGAACCACCAACTGTCCTAAGTCTTAACTGGACTCATAGGAACATGTACTTTGTATGGAGACAGAGAGGGGCAGTCAAAGGATATTGAGAATGCTGGAGTCCCACCTCTTGGGGAGCCTGTAGTCTAACAAAAATAAGTCCTAAGCCTTGTTCCCATCATAAAATGGGATCCCAGCCTTACCCATATTTGAAATAAGCCCAGGTCTGACATTGAAACTAACCTGCATCTATGTTTTCTCTTGCAGTGATGGCCCTAACCTTGGATTGGCCTGTGTGTGTGTTTGTACATAGGATATTTATTTTTATACAGTTCTTTCTTTTTGGAAATGCCAGACGTTATGATGCATCTTTTACAGATTATCCCCAACCAAAAAAAGCACCCTGCATTTTTGTACAGAAATTATCGAACATTCCACCCCCCTTCCTGTCTCCAAGATTTTTTTGGTATAATTTTTTTGTCCATGATGCACGTTTGTTTGTGAGCACAGCTTCAATGTTTGCATGATATTTGTGCACCCTCGTTAATTAACTGTTGGAGTTTTAATAAATTATTGCATTACCGTGCCAAAGGGAGCTGTCCAGCACTAAAGTGCTGGCTAGTTCATAAGTGAGTCCAGAGGAAAATAATATGAAGGTCAATGGTATTTGCCAAGCTAGGCGTGCCTGAGAATATTTTAAGCGTGTGGATTTTTCATTATTAAAAATGAACATGGTAACTTCTGATCCTTTTTGGTCATTAAATTTATCAAAAGATCTGTTTTAGAAATATATTTTTAAAACATCATACCAACATATCTCTGTGATCCAAAGTGCTTTTGTCAACAAATCAAAATCAATAACTATGTACTAAGCATCTTTTGTGTTCAGAACACTCTGCTAGGCATTATGGAAGACAGAAGATTTAGAACTAATATAGTTCGAGTCTTAATGGAGCTTATAGTCTACTTGAAGTGTCTAACGTAAAACAATCATAACACTATTAAACATGATAAGCCCAATAGAAACTAGTCCGTGTGACATCTGAAGAAGAAAGGTCAATACCAAATGAACATCAGAGAAAGATCCCCAAAGAAGGCATCATTTGAATCAAGCTTTAAAGGATAGGTCAGAATCAACAGATGAAAAAAGAGAGAGAAAGCATTCCAGGAAAAGAGAATGATTTTCAAATGCTCATAGTTCAGATGGAAATATGCTACTTAAGTACTTTCTAAGGGAACTATTCTAATGAATAGATAAGCATAATCTATGAGCAATATGTCAATCAATTGTTAAGTGGGCCAGCCAACTCATGCTTTGAAATTCCTGTGGGTGTGCTATGTATGTGTATGTGCATTTCTGCTTATTAAACCAAAACCTCTAGAGGTCCAGTGGTTGCTACTATTAAAATGATGGATAAAAGTATGGTCAGGAAACAAAAGCTTATTGAATGTTGGAATTGGAAGGATTTTCTCAGTCCTCGTCATGAAGGATGAGTTTTTGACACTGTGGATCCCTCTCTTCCCCTGATGTTCCCTCCTCTCTAGGTTGACCTAGCACTGCTCTCTGCCAGCTCCTCTCCTATCTGTTTGACTATCCCTTCTCAGGCTCCTTGCTGGATCTTCTTCCAGGTCATTGCATTAACATGTCCAATATTCTCTCTCCTGAGGATACTTGTCTTTTCCCTTCATACTGTTTTACTTGGTGGTTCCTATTGAACCCAATTGTCAATTCCATGCAGATGATTCCCAGATCTATATATCTAATTCTAACCTCTCAATTGAGCGCCAGTCTTTTCATTACTTACTGCCTCCGGGGCATCCGAAACAACATGTCCAAAACAGAACTAATTATGTTTCTTTCTCTAACCCTGCCTTATTCTGAACTTCCCTGTTGTTTTTGTGGGTACCACCATACCTCCAGGCTCACCACCTTGACATTATCTTCATCTTCCCACTTGCATTCACTCCACATACCCTATCTGATGTCAATTCTTGTCAATTCCACTTTCACAATTTGTCTCATATAAATCTTTTTCTCTCTGCTCATGTCCCCATTCATCCCTGAAACCAGTAGCCTTGTGCTTGGTCTCTCTAACTCAACTCTCTTCTCATCCTCCATTCAGCTGTTAAAATGATTTTTCCAAAGCACAATTCTTTTTTTTCCCAAGCCAGTTTGTTTTATTGTCATGTTTTATATACACAAAATAGCCAGTACTGTCATAAATGTATGTCCTTGGGATTAGGTAAGAGAGCATATTGTCAGTGCACATTCTCCCCTTAAATTGCTATTGTTATCTCCTTACTGAATTTTCAGAACAGCAAAGGCAGGAAATTCGTTTAATTTTTTTAGTACCAAAATGTTTTGCTTACAATAAATATTTTTTTATTAAATAACTTTTTATTGACAGAACCCATGCCAGGGTAATTTTTTACAACATTATCCCTTGCACTCACTTCTGTTCCGATTTTTCCCCTCCCTCCCTCCACCCTCTCCCCAAGATGGCAAGCAGTCCTATACATGTTAAATAGATTACAGTAGATCTTGGATACAATATATGTGTGCAGAACCGAACAGTTTTCTTGTTGCTCAGGGAGAATTGGATTTAGAAGGTATAAATAACCTGGGAAGAAGAACAAAAATGCAAGCAGTTTACATTCATTTCCTAGTGTTCTTTCTTTGGGTGTAGCTGCTTCTGTCCATCCTTGATCAATTGAAACTAAGTTAGTTAGATCTTGTCTTTGTTGAAGAAATCCACTTCCATCAGAATACATCCTTATATAGTATCGTTGTTGAGGTATATAATGATTTCCTGGTTCTGCTCATTTCGCTCAGTATCAGTTCATGTAAGTCTCACCAATCCTCTCTGTATTCGTCCTGCTGGTCATTTCTTTCAGAACAATAATATTCCATAACATTCATATACTATAATTTACTCAACCATTCTCCAATTGATGGGCATCCATTCATTTTCCAGCTTCTGGCCACTACAAACAGGGCTGCCACAAAGATTCCAAAGCACAATTCTGAGCATGTCATCCTGCCTCCCATTCTATAACTCTAATGACTCCTTATTACCTCCAGCATCAAATGGAAAGCCATGTGTTTGGCATTCAAAGCCCTTCACAACCTGTCCTCTTCTTTTAATTTTCTTATACTTCTGCTCTTATATAAGAGTATAAATTCTTAAACTCTTAACTTTCTTATACTTATAATTCCCTTCCTGAACTCTAAGATGCAACCACACTGGTACACTGGCTGTGCTTCCAAAATGACACTTCAGTGCATGATTCCTTGCCTTTTTGCTGGCTTCTCCCCATGTCTGGAGTGCTCTTCCTCATCATCTCTGCCTCCTGACTTGCATAGCTACCTTCAGACTCAGCTCAAATTTGAAGTTCTGCTGGTGATTTTTTCTCTCCCCGCTCTCCCAATTGTTAATACCTTGAGATTTTCTTTTCTTTATAGTCTGAACATCTTATATGTACATTTTTTGGCATTATCTTTCCTAATAGTGTGAGAGCTCATTAATTAAGGGCAGGGAGTCTTGGGTTTTGCCTTTATTTATATATACAGAGATTAGCACAGTGCCAGGCATATGGTAATGTCTAAATGAAGGCTTGTCAACTGACTAAAATATCTGGGCAGAACCTTGGAACATAAAGAATGTAAGAGCTGAGAGACCTGAGAACACAAAATATTAGAGCCAGAAAGAATCTTAGACAGCATCTAGTCCACCCCCTCATTTTTTGTGGAAAATTATAAGCTTAGGCAGAATTACCTTTTTTTCAGCCATTTCAGTTCATGCTGTTTCCTGTGAATGCCTGAGATTCTAGCAATAGAATCCATTTACTCAAATTTGAGGCAGCAAGGTGATGCAGCGCTTGTGGATATTGCAGTGGATGTGGAATCAGGACGAACTGAGTTCAAATTGTGCCTTAACACTTATTAGCTGTGGGATCCTGGGCAAATCACTTAACATCATCTCAGCCTCAGTTTCCCTATCCATATAATGGCATAATAATAGCACTTACCTCACAAAGTTATTATGAGGCTCAATGACATAAAATACCTACAGCACTTTTTAAACTTTAAATTGTTACATAATGCTAGGTATTATTATTACTATTGATACGTTGAACAAGATGGCTATGAATGTCTATTTAATCAATAACATTGTGACATAACTTCAAAACTATCTTGATTTCATACCTTTCAGAACCAAGCTCCTGAGTCTCACTTGGGAATTCATAATATGTTGTAGTTAATACCCACCCAAGGTTAATACTCATACCCATTTTCTGTCCTTGCTTCTTCTTTGTTGTGTCTTGGTCATTGCTGATAATGGCTAGCCATCGTTGTGGTTATTGACTCCTTAAATTTTAGATATAGTTTTTGTGTGTATATATATAATATATATATATGTCCATGTATATATGTACACACACACACACACACAAAACACACACACACACACACACACACACACACATATATATATATGTAATAGAGTAATGGACCTGCAGTCAGAAGACTTCCTAAATTCAAATTTAGTTTTGGACATTTGCTAGCTATGTGACCCTGAACAAATTTTACCCAGTTTGCCTCAGTTTACTCATCTATAAAATGAGCTGGAGAAGGAAATGGCAAACCACTCCATCTGCAAAGAAAACTGTATTTTTGTGCCAAAACACTTAGTATAAAATCGGGGTTATACAGGTAGAATGAATGACTGAGAAAACATTTATTAAGTGTTTATTCTCTGCTAGATAATGTGCAAAGTGAAAAAGATACAAAAGGAATACAACCTTTGCCCTCCAGAAGTTTACATTCTAACTGAGAAAATGCATTGTTGTCATTATAACATTCAGACGATGACATCTGTCCCTGCTAAGGATAGAGCATATCTGGGGAGGAAGCGAACAGTGAACAGAGACAGAAGATCTGGATTCAAATCCTGACTCTTCCATGTCCTACCTGTGTAATCTTGAGCATTTCAGATATGAGAAGATCCTTAGGGAAAGGAGATGTATCCTTGTGGAACAACTCACATCCCTAATAGTAGGTTGGAGCTGGAGAGCCACTGTAATTCAGCAATAATTAGTCCTTTCTCTGGGCCTCAGTTTCTCATCTATAAAATGAGAGGATTGGATTATTGTTTAGTTGTTTTTCAGTCATATCTGGATTTTTGTGACCCTTTTCAGCATTTTCTTCGCAAAGATATTGGAGTGGTTTGCTATTTTCTTCTCCAGCTCATTTTGCAGATGAGGAAACTGAGGCAAACAGGGCTAAATGATTTGCCTAGGATCACACAGTTAGTTAATGTCTGAAGCTGGACTTGAACTCAAGTCCACCTGACTCCAAGCCTGGCATTGTATCCACTGAGCCATCTAACTTCCCCTTTCCAGTTTAAAATCCCATAGTCATCAATTTCATGCCTTCAAGTACATAGTTCAATCACAACCAGATATAGCAAAGTAACGCCTAGAAAAGGTCTCTAAGGGATCTGTTATTAGGAATAAATCAGCAAGCTCTAGAATTTTTGTGTCAATTGTTTGTGTGTTCAAAGATGCCTCTCAAATGCTTACCAGTTGCTACTTTACCTAAACATCACCAGCGTTGCCATGGATTTCTTTATGTTGTTCATTTTCTTTTTGAATCCTTTTGTTATAGACTATAAAAAGCTAAACTTTAACTTGGACCCTACTTAATTGCTCACAGATTCCCAATGAGTAGACTTCAATTCATGACATGTTATTCTCTTTTTATAGTAAGGTCATGATAAAATCCATATGTATCCTATTATATCGATAAGATTGCATGTTACTCCCAAAGTAATCAATAAGCATTCACCCCACGCCAATGAACAGAAATACTTTGGGGCCTTAGTATCCCAAGGACACCCTGATGCCAAAAATTCATCTAAATGCATGCTTTTCAACAAGGCATGTTTTCCAATATGTCTCCTGATTAGCCTCTGTGATTCTTCTGTAAAATGAGAAGATAAAACTAAATCTGGAAAGTTTCTTTATTTCTCAAATAATATGTTGCTAATGAAACAAACTTGTTTCCTAAAGACATTAGAGAAAGATAGAGCCAGGTGGACACTGCATTAGCAACTACAAATAAAATGTTCCATCAAATGCAGAGGTCTATGGCAAGTTCCATTTGATTTGGTTCCATAAATATTTATTAAGTGCCTACTATGTGCTAGGCACTTGCTAAGTGCTGGGGATACAAAAGATAGCCCCTGCCCTCAAGGAACTTACAATCTGATAGGTTGTGAAATGATTTCCATCCTAGTGTCTATCATTCCTGCAGAGCCAAGTCTTTACCACCTACACTCTGTTTCTCAGAATATATTTATATTCTTTAATACTGTTACCCACAACAACTAGATACAACACAAAAATAAAATAATCTCTGCCCTCAAGAGACTTTTGTTTTATTGGAGGAAAAACATATTCACATATAAATATAAACTATACTGAGAAGAATTACAAAGTAATTTATGTGGGAAAGCCTTAAGAACTGCAGGAATGAGGAAAAGATTCTTGTGGGGAAGAGTATGGAAGTTGAGTCTTAAAGTTACTGGAGCCTCCAGGAAATAGAAGAGAGGAGAGAGCTGTGAAGAGAAGGACGTTAAATTATAGTCAGGAGATAGAATGCCATGTCAGGCACTGGGGAGTGGGACAGTTTGACCAAAAGGGTGAATGTGTAAGGGAGAGTCATGGATGATAAGCCTCAAAGGATGGATAGAAGTTAGATTATGAAGATGCCCAAAAGAACTTTGTTTTGTTTTGTTTTCTAGGAATAATAGGGAGCTTTTGCAGCAACTTGAGTAGGGAAGTGACATATATAGTAAGACTTTTGCTTAAAAGGTGCATTGGAGTCCAGAATTAGGAAGACTTGAATTCAAATTTGATCTCAGATACTTATTAGTTTGTGTGACTCTGAACAAGTCACTTAACCTTTGCCTGCCTTAGTTTCCTCAACAATAAAATGGGGGGGGGAGGGGAAATAATAGCCCCTACCTCAAAGAGTTGTTTTTAGGATCAAATGAGATAATATTTGTAAAGTCTTTAGCATGATATTGGTCCCATGATAGATTATATAAATGCTTATCCCTTTTCCCTTTCCTCCTAGGAATATCAATATGAAAGCTGTGTAAAGATGGATTAGAGAGGGGGGAACCAGAGGAAAGATCAATTAAGAGCTATTACTATAGTCTGGGAAGAGTGTGATAAAAGCCTGAATCAGGATGGGAGTTCTATGAATGGAGAGAAGGGGGTGGAGATGAGAGCTGTGGAAGTAGAATTAATAGGACTTGTCAATGAAATGACTATCGGAGGTGAGGAAGAGTGAAGAATTCAAAACCTACTCCCTAGATTACAAACCTAGATGACTAGAAGAACGCTTGAACTCCCAATAGAAATAGGGAATTTAGGCCAAGAGGACAATGAAAGAGAATGAGTTCCATGGGTGATCTATTGAGTTTAAAATGCCTTGTAAAGAGTCAGCGAGGTGCTGCAGTGGATAGTGCATCAGCCCTGAAGTCAGGAGGACCTGAGTTGAAATCTGGTCTCAGACACTTAACACTTCCTGGCTGTGTGACCCTGGGCAAGTCACTTCAGCCCAATTGTCTCAGGGGGAAAAAAAGAGAAAAAATGTCTGTGAAACACCCAAGTGGAAATTGGAAATGCAAGACTTCAAAGATGAGAACCGAGTCAATAGAACTTGGGTGTGGTTTATTTAGAGACAATAGTTGAACCCATGAAATTTGATGAGATCATCGAAGGAGGGTATAGAGAATGCAATAAAGAGAGTAGGGTTCAGAATAGAGTCCCGGAGTGCAGACACTCTCAGAAGATAATGGCTCCATTAAAAAGATTTGAGTAGGAGGACTCGGGTAAAATGGAAAAAGAGTGTCATGGGACCCAGGGAGGAGAGAATATCAAGGAGGAAAGGCCAGTCAATTGTGTAAAATGTAACTGAGATCAAATGGGAAAAGCACAAAGAGACCTTTGTAACAAAGAGATCAGGGGTCAGTTTTGCAAGGGCAAATGGTCCAACTGGAAGCCAGAATATAGAGGGTTAAAAAGCGAGGATGGAGAAGTGGTGAGAAAATAGAAGCATTAAGAGCAGACACAACTAGAAATCTCCCTAGAAATCAGGCTATGAAAGAGGGGAATGATATGAGACAATGGGGCAGCTAAATGATGCCATTGTGCATGGAGTCAAGAAGACTCATTTTCATGAGCTCAGATCTGGCCTCAGATACTTACTAACTTTGTGACATTGGACGAGTCATTCAACCTATTTGCCTCAGTTTCCTCATCTGTAAAATTAGCTGAAAAGGGAAATGGTAAAAAAAAAAAAACACTTTAGTTTCTTTGCTAAGAAAACCCCAAAAGGGATCGTGAAGAGTCATATGCTACTGAAATGACTTAACACAACATATAGAGATGATGGCTTGAGACAATAGTAAGGTCAACTGACTTTAACTGAGTTCTGGTTACCTGATAACTAAACGGAAGTCCACTGGTGAGAATCTTCCTCAAAGACCCAAGTTCAATTTCCTGCCTCAGTGAGCATAGCACTGCAGAAATGGTTCAATGTCTTAGATGGATGAGGTTCTTTGTAGGGTCACAAAGTCATCGTCTGACTCGCCATTGCAAAGCACTGTGTAAACCATCCAAAACAGTCTAAGCTGTTGCTATTGTTGTTGTCCAGAACTATAGATGGAGGCAAAGGCAAAGAAGACTGGTCTGAATGTAGAATGATTCTATACTAGACCCTGGGAGTTATTTTATTTTAAAAGTAATACATTTATTTTTGTAAAATTTTGTGCTCCAAATTTCTTCGTCCTTCCTCTCTTTCCTCCCTGATCCCCAAGACAGAAAGCAATCTGATATAGTTTGTACATGTACAGTACTTTTAAATATATTTGTTGTCAAAAAAAATTAGATCAAAAGTAAAAAAAAACTATGATAAAGAAAATTGCTGTTCTTATAAAAATAGAATTGACAGTGAGAGGGGAAACAGACATCTGATTAATTTAGGATTTCCCTTTCTTGGATTCCAATTTTTCAATGAGTATATTATATAACACACACACACACACACACACACACACACACACACATACATACACATTATGTGTTAATATATACCGACACATCTATGTATATTTACATGTTGAGGGAACATTGAATGGAGTTGAAGTCCAAAGATTAGAGTCCAGGTCCCAGATTTTTTATGACCTTGGATACTTCTCCATTCCAGACCTTGGATTTCTCACATTTATAAATAAAAGGGTTGGAATTAAACTCAAGGTTTTTAACCTTTTTCTGTCCTGGACTCTGTTTAGTAGTATGGGGAAGCCTCTGGATCCCTTCTAAGAATCATATTGTAATAAATAAAATAATAGAATTACAAAGGAAACCAACTATATTGAAATATGATTTTTTTAAAAATTAAGAAATTCTGGACTTCACAAAATCTATTCGTGGATACTTTGGGGATAGAGAGGTATGTGGACCCTAAGTAAGAACTCCTGCACTAGATAATATTTCCAACTTCAATGAGATTGACTCTGGGAGGGACCTGAGATTTTACAGGTGAAATGAGATTCAGCCCCTTCATTTTACAAAAATAAATCTAAAAAGGCTAATCACACCTAAGTCAGTTGTAGAAGCAGGATCTGAACATAGGACATCTGACCAGGCCATCATGCTTCCCACTACACCGGTCTAACGTTCATATTATAGGCTGAATACATACACAATTGTGTTTATTTGTATATTGTGTGTATGTGTGTGTACCTGTATTGTCTGATCACATCATCCCAGATAGAATGCACATTTGTATTGGGGCAGCTCCAAAGCTTGTCTGTTGTCAGCCCTTCCACCTATGTCCGCGCTGGCTGGCTTGTGATTTGACAATTCCTGATTGCAGGCTCCAGACCCCTGGGAACTTTCAATCCTAACCTCCCTTCAGGACACAATGACAGCATCACACTGATTCTGTCCTGCAGCCTCACAGTTTAATAAGCAGCCTTGAGCTCTAGCTCAGGAGGAGAAATCTAACCTTTCCTCTGTGTGTGAGAGGGCAGATGGGAAGATAAACTTTCACTGCAAATGAGGATCAACTACAATTCAGGAGAGTGGCTCCATTTTAAAGGGCTATACCTGACACACAGACCCCTTGAATGGCCAGGAGGGTGAGCACAGAAGGAAAAAGACTGGGCTCTATTCCATTTCTGGCCCACTTGGAATGGGGAAGGAGAAAATGACAAAGAGCAATAATAAGGGAAAGCCCAGAATTTGACACTTTCCCAGGGAGATTCCCAGGAGCCCATCAAGGTCTATTCTGCTGCTGGGCTGTGTGAACTTGACCACTAACTCAGGCCCGTGGGATTATCTGAGAAAAAAAAAGTAAAAACCATGGTCCTCCAGCTGCGTTGTCCATTTGGCCAAACATCTGGAGATTTGGAAACAATCTAAGGATTAATTTGATTCATAACTTTTCATCTGGATCAGACCCTCAATAAGTATTCTCTAAGCAACTTCTGTGTGTCAGCCACTCGATCAACAATCATTCCTTCCACACTTATTATGCGCCAGACCCTAAGCTAAGCACAGTTGATATAAAACCAAAAACATGGTTCCTATTCTCAGGGGGCTTACATTCTAATGGAGGAAGGCAACAGGCGAATGACGTGCATGTGCAAGAGTCTGGGAAAGCAGGATCGGAGCTGAGTCTAGAAGAAAGTCAGGGAGGCTCAGAGAGTCTAGGAGAGCATGGGCAACAGCCTCTACAAATGCATGAACGCCCTGTGTGAATAACAACTAACGCGCTGCGAGATCTTGAGAGCAAAGTGATCAGCTGATGAGACTCAGAGCTGGAAGGAAAATCCAATCCAACCTTGGCATTTTGCAGATAGTGAAAGTGAGAGTCAGTGAGATAAATGCCCAATACAAATGGGTAGTAAGTAGTAGAGCAAGTAATAATACTGTGACACTAAATCTACCATAGAGCTATCTCCATAAGGGGAAAAAATGATTTCTGCACTGGGGAAATTCATGATCCAATCAGGAATGCAAGAATCACTGATCAATAAATCTTCATGCTAGACATAGACGTGTAGAACAGGATATCCCTCTACCCTGTCTCTAATGTGCTCATCCAGCCTCTGCCTGAAGACCCCCAGTGATGGGAACTATAACAACAACAACTAGAATTTATTTGGTGCCTTAAGATTTGCAGAACACTTTATATGTTAATACATTTGATCAGTATTATAACTATGTGAGATAGCCGCTATTATTATCCCCATTTTACAGATGTGTAAACTGAGCGCTGAAAAATATTAAGTGATTTGCCTGGGGTCACAGAGCTAATAAGGTCTGTGGCAAGATTTGAGCTCAGGTTTTCCTGACACCAAGTTCAGCACCTACCACTGAGCTACATACCTGCCTCCCTTATGGAGAAACATACAGTAAGCAATCCTTGGACTGAATTTAATTCAGGGATTTGTACACAATCAATTGTTAGATTTATGGCACAGATGTTAAATAGCATAAGATCTAGAACTGGAAAAAACTTTAGGGTCTTCTGATGCAGCCCCCTCCTTCAGGGGATAGTGAGGGGCAATATCTTGACCAAGGACATATGAACAATAATTAGCAGAGACCTGATCCAAACCCGCATCTCCTGATTCCAAATCCTATTCAGAGAAAGGACAGACCATAAGTAGCAAGGGAAGAAATTTCCTGGCAGAGAATGGACTGGACTTTCCTGGGGCCATCATCTTAGGCAAGTGGCAACATCTCACTGCAGGCTGGAAGAATACATTACTTTTGTACTCTACGTGCCCAGGGAGCAAATGTGGCTACCTTGCCTTTTCTGACAAGAAGCCTTTATGAGCCCTATTCCTGTGATCTGAATGCCCCTACCTTCTTAAGGGAACCAGCTGCCCCATTGCCACTGTAATTACCAAGGAGAGAGGGCCACCTGGTTTGACAAACTGTCCTAGAAAAAAAAATTACCTTTCAGGTGACAGGAAAACAGGGCTTGAATTTCTAATTGTGTCCATCAGTTCTGGGAAAGGTCACAGAAATTGTGATTCTGAGGTCTAGAGTGCCTTTCTTCCTTTGCAGGAACAGACACCTCCCAGGTCCTTGTGGATGACTCCTAACAAAGAATCCATTATTCCTCTCTTTGGCATTGATCTCACACAGTAGGATAGGACAGGGGAATCCCTCTTCATTTTGGCTCCATAAACAAGAGTGCTCAGGGCTGTAATTAGGTATCAGATGCTGACAAGTTCCTGGGAGATTTATTGCTGTCTGTGTTTTTTAATTTATCCTTCCACTCCATCCTTCCTCCCCAATGGATGAGATTATTGTTTGTCTAGGACTATATTCTGCATGGATTTCAGATTCCTCCCCCCCCCAGAAAAAAAATAATAATGTATATGGCAGGATGTGTGTGCTTCCTAACCTTAGATAACAAAGGCAGACATGGGCTCTCAATGCATGGTGATGGGGAATGAGCATAAGAGTATCCCATGGGGCTTGTTTCTCACACCATCTTCTGAGCTGATGAATTTGTAGGAGAGAAATCAATATAGGCTCAGCCATCTGGCACCCAGGAGATAGTTCCTGAAAGCCTCAGTGCACAGCAGGACGTCAAGAGGCAGATTTTCAGGATTCAGAAGAAGGAACCAGAGATCCAGGGGTGTATTTCCCTGCCCTTCCACACTAAAGCTTTGCCACTGGCAGCACAGACTTCACCCCAATCCCCCAAAAAGATGCAGGCTCATCCTACTCAGTGCAAATCCAATACACAAATATCCAGGTTACCCCAGAAGATAAATGAGGATAATCACTTTTCCAGAGGATGGTTTTCAAAACTGACCCTTCTTTGGATGCACATTTAAAATGAAATAGAGAAGGTTTGGTGAGATGGAAAGAGTATTGAACTAATAATCACAAGACCTCAGAGATCCAGATCTGACTATTACTAGCGGTGGGTATGACCTTATTTGAACTGCGGAGGTCACATATATTCAATGTATACAGCAATTTCCTCCTTTATAAAGAAATGGAATGAAACAAGATAAGTTCAGACCCTCTGGCCACTAAAGCTTGAAGACTCAGAGATTTGGTCAGGAGAGATGGAATTTTCCTATAATTTTTCAGAAGCATGTAAATCATGTGAAAGAAGACTTATCTATATGTGCTTCTTAGTACAACTAATTGTTCTCATTACTAGCTCCCCAGAAAAGTTCAAAGTTGTAAAAGACCTCAGGCACTATGTAGAACCAACCTAAAAAAATGTTTTTAAGAAATTCATTCCACAATAGTCATTTCGCCTTTGCCCAAACTTATCAAAGTTTGTAGTAAAAGTAGTAGCAGTAGTAATAGTAGTAGTAGTAGTAGTAGTAGTAATGGTGGTGGTGATAGTAGTGGTAGTAGTAGTGATAGGTTCCCTTACTACCTTCAGGGCAACCTCCTCCACTTTTAAAGAGTTCTCATTGTTTACAAGCTGATACTCACTCCCAGTTCTCTCTGCTGTAAAATCAACAAGTCAAGTCCCTCTGTGAATATTTCAAATACTTGAAGACATTTTCTCCCTTTGTCTTAACTTCTTCAGGCTTGTTGTGGTGGTTATTTAATCACTTCAATCTTGTCTGACTCTTCATGACCCTATTTGGGTTTTTGGTGATGGTTGTTTTGGGTTTTTTTGTTTGTTTTTTTGGCAAAGATACTAGAGCGTTTGCCATTTCCTCCAACTCATTTTACAGAAGAGGAAACAGGAGTTAAGTGATTTGTCCGATGTCATAAAGCTAGGACTTGATTAAGGACAGATTTGATTATAGGGCCAATATTCTGCCCACTACACCACCTTTTTGTTCTAAACATCCCCATTTCTTTCACTGGACTCTTACGTGACATAAACTCAAAGCTTCTCATCATCCTTGCTAAAATGTAGCATCCAGAGCTGAGCCCCAGGCTTCCATGTGTCCTAAGCAGGGCAGATGCGTGACTATCACTTCCTTATTCCCAGGTGCTACAAATACACACTCTTTAATGAGATCCCATTCACTTTCTCAAACTACCTTTCCATATAAGACCATAGTCTTAGATAAGCAAGACCTTTTGGTAAAACCTGGAACTACTGTCTCACTATGTCATTACCATCCTGGTACAGTTGATTTTTTTGAACCCAGGAGCAAAATTTTACATTGATCCCAACTTCATTTCATTCTATTTCATTCAAATCAAGAGTTCCAGACTGTCATCCGCTTCAGGTGCCTGATTCAGTCTGATCTCTAATGTGTGGGCTCTCTGTCTCCCCTCCCTCAGTCTTTGTGTCATCTGCAGATGCAATAAGTATGCCGGCTATACCTACCCAAGTCTTTAGAAAAATATAAAACACAGGACCAAAACTGACTCCCAGAGCCTTCCACTAGCTAACACTTTGCATTAATGATTACTTTTTGTGTCAGCTTATTCAACCAGTTTTCAATTCACCTAATTATACTCTCAATCTGGATCACCTCTATCCATCTTTTCCACAAGAATATAGCTAGGACCCAATAATGAATTCCCTGAAGTAGTCACATGTCTATGAATTCCTGCTATTTGAAGTTATAATTATGTAAAATATGGTAATTGGTTCCAGCAAATGGAAATCTGGGATGTGATTTTGAATAATGCGATTCCTTCAAGGGATTCATTGTTTGTGCTAATCGGTACTTAACTATAGCATAAAAGACCATTGGACACTTTGCTTCGCTTAGTTGGATTCTATCTATAGAATTCCCCTGATCTGCCAGCCAGCTAACCCTGTGAAAAGAGAAAGCAAAGACTTTCTCCTTGAGGCCGGACTACTTCTTTGTAGTCACCACTTCCCTCTCTAGATATTTGATCCCCATTGCTTTGTTAGCCCAGTTGCCAAAAATCAGTCAAGCCACTGGCCAAGAGTCTGCAGTTCATATTCTTGTCCCTTAAAAAAAATCAGGACATTTGCCTGCCTTCAGTCCCACAGATCCTCTTTCCTCCATGCTACATGATCTTTTAAAGATCACTGACAGCCACCCCATCTGCCAGAGGAAAGAAGGAAGTGTTCTCTTACGATAGTTTTATTTGTCTTGGATGTCAACTCCTTGTTAGCCAGATTCTTTCCTATCCACAATTCATTTTCCTTGACAGAGAAAACAAAGACAAATTAAGAACTAAGTGACTTGACCTTTTTTTCTGCTGTCAATTATCATTATCCTATCTCACCTCTCAGTGCTTCTCTCCCTTGTTTGATCATTCTCTTTTCCTCAATGCTGCATTTTTAAAAATGTGTTTCTTCTTAGCTTTCTTCATGTGATCCAGTTCATTTTGAGCTTCAGCCCTCCTGACATTATTCTTACAGGACCTAGTTACACTTCTGTGCCCATTGTATTATCTACCTTTTCATCCATCTAATTTGCTCATCTTTGAACATCTAAATAGGTTGCTGAATTCCTTGTGTTTCTATACAATTTCCTTTGGACAACTCCCACTTATTTATGAGTATTACTGCTCCTCTATCCTCAGAATTCCATTTTTTTTGGGGGTCTGTTTTCCAAGACAATCTGGATTAAGTGACTTGTCCAGGACACACAGCTAGTAAGTGTCAAGTATCTGAGGCAGAATTTGAAGTCAAGTCCTCCCAAGTCCAGGACTGGTATTTTATTTTTTGCACCATCCCCAGAATTCCATCTTAAATGATTCCCATCCCCTCTGAACTGACTCAGAATTCCAATCTAAGGGATCCTATTTATCCTTGCTCTCTTTGCCTTTATCAAACGTCTCTCCTCTATCTCTCTGCTTCTATCTCCTTTCCTCTTTCTCTCTCTCTGTCTCTATATCTCATACACACACACACTCACACACACACACACCAGCACCTTGGCCATTTTGGGACACAGGACTAAAAACTGACCCCCAGAGCCTTCCACTAGCTAACACTTTGCATTAATGATTACTTTTTGTGTCAGTTTACTCAACTTGAAGTAGCCACTCTGATCCTTCTAGAAATTCCCTAACAGCCAAGAATCTGGTGATATTAAGTTGCCTAGTGCATTTTAGTGAAGAGTGCCTTGAGAGTAGGTATTACTGGATAAAAACGATCCTCAATCCATCATAAACCTTTATCAAGAAATCATTGTGCATGAAGTCTTAAGCTAGGTACTGAAGGTGATAGAAAGATAAGTCCTTGTGCCTTCAAGGTGGTCATAATCTCATTAGAGAATCTCTCACACACACACACACATACACACACACACACAAACACACACACCTTACTTCAAAACCTAACAATGTACAGTATAGACAAGAGATTTTATAGGATTTCAAAGATGTGAGTGATCTCTGTGCTAGAATGGTCAAAGAAGGCTGCTTAGAGGAGGAGGACTTGTACTTGGGCTAGAGCTTTGTCTGAGAATGAATTGGATAGGTAGAGGGAAGGGCAGAATCTCTATAGCCTCACTTGCTTTCAACTGCACTAGTTTGTGGCTGGTTGGATGAGCATCCACAGAAGGCAGGTCACTGGGAGTCTGGGCAGGTAGGAAGGAATAGGTCTTTCCTTCAGGGGAATGTGTTTACAAAGCAGTTTCTGTATGTTGCTGATTGTCAATATAGCTCATTTTTAAACTTAATCATTTCTGTACCATCTCAAGGGCCAGACTCCTTGGCTGATTGCCAAGAAGTGAAGCAGGCCAGTGATAACACCTTGGAGAAGATGTTTGAAGGGAAAAAACAGAAGTACCCTTCGAAGGGAAGATGCAACAGTCCAATACCTCCCTCCACTAAACATCTGTCTTGGTTGGGAGAGCAGGGTGTGACTTCAGGAGGAGGCTGGTATCCGCATTTGTTGGCTTGGAAGCTTGGGATTTCTTTTTCCCTTTGTGCCCTCCATCAAGAAGTCAGTGGAGCTGGAAATGGAAGATGACCCTTACCATCTGGGAGTTTCATGTCCTTAACCTGCTAACACTTTCAGCTAACCCTCTGGAAGCAATGTACATGTTCTCTGGTCCCTGTGCAGGGGTAGGTGTTAGGGCTCCTAAGCCCTCCTGAAGGATGGCCCTTCCTTGGACAACTCAATCTCTTGCAAAAAGGTGGTAGTAGTGGTTTCCTTTCTTTGTTCTTGGAGAGGAGTTCCAGGATATTACAGCCATGACCTCAACCTTTTCCTGCCTCCTAGCTGACAAATTCCCTTCAGTTTTCTTGGATGATTCCATCACCAACCCTTTTGATGCTCAGGCTCTCCCAAATAACATAAGCTGATTCACACCATCCTTGAAAACCAGAAAACAGTTTTCTTCTGGAAAAAAGGAAGGTGTATAGTGAGTGGAAGAAAGGACCCTTATGAGAGCCAATACTTAAGCTGACCCATTGAGAGGCCATTTGGTTGGTGCACTGGGACCTGAGGTCTGAATGGTGCTATTATCTTGAGGTGCATCACATGAACCTGAACTTGAACTAGGAGGAGATGGGGATAGTCAGTACTCTCCATCTTTGCAAGAAGGTCCCTGGCTAGCCCTTTTCTCCTTGAACAGTGTTTCCTGGGACTTGCCTGGAAATTAGTTATTTCATCTTGTTATTTTTTCCCACTGAAATATTACATCAATCATCCCATTGTTTTATTTTTCCTCCTAGAATCATATATTAACCTTTCCTTGTCTTTTATTTTTCTCGCTTGAAGCCTTAACAACTTTTTTTTTGCTTTATGATCCTAGGAGATTTTGTTATCATTTTAAAAATCTATGTCCTAGGGGAACTTTATCCCCAGGATCAAGCAAGGATTAGTAAAATGGATCACAGGAGGTGTGATTTATTTTAAATTAGTAATGAATGGATTTTCCACATATAGGAAGAGTTTAAAAGACTGGTATTCTCCAGTTCCATCATTGAACACACTGAATTGATCAAGTTAAAAGGCTACAATTCTTGAGATCAGCTCAATTGTATATTCACAGAACTAATCTTTGGAGAAACACTTCTGTGTATTTTGAGGTTGGTCTTACTCTAACAACACACTGCTCTCTCTAGACAAAAGAAATGGTGTCTTTCATCAGTACAACATGCCCTTCATTGCTTTTCCAGGAGAGGGGATGAGTGACTATGACACACCTACATCCTGGTCCTGGGCCCTTTGTGACCAAGGCCAAACAAAACCATGGAACAGAGCAAAACTAACCCACCTGGATGAAGATCAAGTCCATGAGCTTAAATTGATTAGCATTGGGTTTTCACCAGTCCAGTCTTAGAACCATCCTAGTAGGATTAGAACCAAGAAGATATTTATGTAAATTAACACAGAAGGTAATTTTGTGGCTACTCCTGGATTATTCTGACATTTGCGTTTTAGTTTCAAGATTGTCATAAAGTGGATAGTAAGCTTCTCCCTAAACCTTGGACACTGGTTTTAGGGAAAAACCAAAGGCTGAACAAGAATCCAAATTTTTGACATATTTGTATGTATATATTTGTATATATGTTCATTAAGGATTGTTTGTATTTTTTTCTCTTTTGGGCTTCGATTTCATAATTATTTTAGAAATCCTGACTACAAATAATTTCTTTCCAAAATGTTCTTTTCCTCCTCCCCTGCTCAAGGGGTACCTTGATCTACCTAACTCCCTAGTAATCAATCTGGCTTTTCAGATTGACGAGGAAGTCAGGGAAAGATGACAAGGATTAATTCTCCAAGCAACATCAAAAGATTATTCTTATCACCTTCAGCTGGACTCTGACTACTCAAGCACATACGGAGAATAAACACACACAGAGTATATAGTATGTATGCATATATTCACACATATACACACATGCATAAAGATATATTTGTATGCATATATACACAGTGTATGTATACATATATGTATGTCTATAGGAAAAAGCTTGAGATATGTATGTATATATAAATATGTTTGTGTGTATGTGTACAAATATATAAAGGCAGCTAGGTCTGGGGTCAAGAAGATTTGAATTCAAATCTAGTCGCAGACACTTACTAGCTGTGTTATCCTAAGCAAGTTGTTTAATCTCTGTTTGCCTTAAATCAGTGGAGAAGGAAATAGCAAAGCACTCCTGTATGTTTGCCAAGAAAGTACCATGGACAGTACTGAGTTGCTTTGTTCCCAAGGGTCAGAGAGTTGGACATGACTAAACAATTAAATGACAACAACGTATATGAATGACAAAACGTATATAGTCATATATGTGGCTATGTATATGTATACAGAAAGGGTTGCATCCCTCAGATTTAACCTCATTTTCAAAAGTTATTTCAAGGTTGTTTTACAAAGATCTTCAGTGCAGCTTATTGAACTTTGAAAAAAGTATTTTGAGTAATTAAGTAGAGTTAGTGAAAGTGTTAAATTATTCTTTCTCATTCTCTCCCTCTCTCTCCCCATCCCTCCTTCTCTCCTTCTTTCTTTCTCTTTTCCTCTCTCTCCCCATCCCTCCTTCTCTCCTTCTCTCTCTTTCTCTTTTCCTCCCTCTCCCCTTCTCTCTCTCTCTTTCTCTCTGTCTCTCTCTGTTTCTCTCTCTCTCTTTCTCTCTGTCTCTCTTTTTCTTTCTCTCTCTCTC